>NC_053189.1:11847132-12154987 GCF_905163445.1 Pararge aegeria
AGGTACCTACTGCCAACTATTCGGATAAAAATGAGTTCTAACCAAAAAGCGAATCTCATACAAGCAATAAAACCTATGTATACTTACTTATCCCGGAAAATCAGCAGATCTACGCAGGTGAAATCGCGAGCAACTACTATTTGTAAATATGTTGGTTAGTACCTATTTTATTATATAATATTAAAAATAATTCGAGATTTCTAGAGCTGTGAGATAAACCACATATTCTCAAGTTTTTTTATTCTTTATTCTTAGCTTCAGAATACATTGGGTATATTAATTAACTATCGCCAACTAGGAAGTCTAAAAATATATTTATTATAATGCCAGTAGGTATTGATTTTTGCTTCTTTCACTTAGAACTTTAGAGCAACAACGGCTGGGCTTGTACTTTTGCAGAGAGTTTCACGGTACGTGCATGCATTTTTAGAATTTTGGAATTAACAGATAGACCTATGGGATTTTGTTAAAACCTATTAATGTTTTGAGGTTATTTAATATGAAGGTACAATTTACAAGCAATTCCCACAATATGTAGTACAATAAATATTTATTTCTGTCGCAAATCAGCATTGCTTTCGCCAAGCAGCATTGTTGTGTTCCGGTCTGAAGGGCTTGGTTGCTGGTGTTATTACAGGCACTTGAGGCTTAACACAAATGTAGTCGAAAGTATTAAACTGTTAAGAATGCAATGTGCAGGGCATGTGCAACGTATGGAAGGCACGAGAGCCTCAAAGAGGTTGTTAGATGGCACATTGGAGGGGCGTAGAGGCCGAAAACAACCTCGGTGGAGTGATGGAGTTAACAGGGATATTAGGGTTTTGGGAGTTCGGAGCTGGAAAGAAGCAGCTTTTGACTGCCTCAAATGGAGAAATATGCTTGATCAAGCCAAGGCCAGGGTTGTAGAGCTTTGATGATGATGAGGCTTAACACTTACGCCTCCGAGTGAAGGACACAGGGACAGACACTTTGCAGGACGTATCCTTCGCACACTCTACGAGTGTTGCTTGGTTTATAGGCGATGGGTTTCCACCAATGGACCACTCATGGAAAATATCGTTGGTCCATCAATTATTACCATTTTAAAGAATGGATAAAGTACCTACCTACACGCTGGAAGCCACGTGCATTGCTAGTAAAGAATAAATTCAGCCAAGCAAAGCAAAAACGGGGATATGACGCGTGAAGAAATCGGGTCCGTATTTATGGCAAGAGTTATTGTTTGAAATGTCTAAGTCGTAATTCCGGGGCATAAAGCACCAGGCTTCTTTGGGCACCCTCCCACAGTCCGCCCCGGTCCCACCCCGCCCGGGATGCTGTTTTTCCAGCGAAATGGCCCGTTTGAAATTGTTGTTTTATGGAAGTTTTTAGTAGTTGACTTTGCTCAGGAGAAATAATATAGGGTAGGTATCTATATAGAATCGCAATCTTTAAGCCCGTTTAATACACTAGATTATATCTACTTAACCTATTAATGTATAAACGTTTACATATTATACCTAATATAGTTAGAACCTATTGTTCCCAAGCTTGCATATCGTCTGTGCTTAGAAGTATCCTGCTACCCGGGTAGGCATATAATATTATATAATGCATAGTAAAGAAATAAAAAAGACAAACAAACATACTCTTTCGCATTTATATACCTAATACATTAGGTACCTATTTACGAAGGTACTATTTTTTAATTTTTAATTAAGTATATGTTAAAGTATGCTTTCAAAGTTTGAATTATCTGTAAGAAATGTCGAATCCTTGTAGCGGGAAATATAAATAACTTAACCTAAATGTAAATGGTAAAAAATATGAGCCCTCTAAAAGAATGCAAAAGATTCGGTCGACGATCTCAAGAAAATATTGAAAGCGGAGACCGATAAAAAGTCTAAATAACGACCTGTCACA
Organism: Pararge aegeria; assembly: GCF_905163445.1. Taxonomy (NCBI): domain Eukaryota; kingdom Metazoa; phylum Arthropoda; class Insecta; order Lepidoptera; family Nymphalidae; genus Pararge; species Pararge aegeria. The sequence continues at coordinate 11,849,035 of NC_053189.1, forward strand.
AAATAATATACAATGAAATTATCTCCACCATTTTAAACTTGGAACGCGTTCCGTGCTCAATCGCTATTGGTCGGTACTTGACAGCGGATGAAATACGTCGGGTCGCGGCGTTGGCTTGCCCGATCCGGCACAGCGGGTGTCAACATGGTGCCACTAAAATCCCCTAATGAAATTAAATTCCGTACGTTTTAGCTTTGCTCGTAAATAATTCGTGTATCTAATCCGCTGATTAATGAACATGATGGTATTTTTTAATTTTTCTTCTATCCATTTACCTACGCATTTAAATCTATAAAATATCGATGTACGTCGTAATCTAATATGTAATCTCAAAGTGTCTGGTTAAGGTATAGCATTATGTGTTAGTTAATTTACCTTTTCTCTATCTCAACTTTTCTTAAGTGAGATTTATAAACACAGCGCATGCTTCTTATGTTGACAATTTTTTTCGTGAAGAATCTGCTTAGCTGTTTAACAAAGAAATATTGAGGAACCATATAAAGCGGGCATAACTTGTCCTTACTTATAGCCAGTTACCTGCCCTACCTACTTATAATTTTAAAGTACCTATTAGTTTTATTTGAAATATAAAATAAAACTCATATGACATATTATGCTGAATATTTAAGTTCTGCAGTTGCCTACCTAATATTTATTTTCTGAAAGCATGAGCATAAATAAAGTTAACTAAGTCTGACATTGTGCACTTAATAGTAAAAAGGGTAATATTATTATATCTATAGGCCATAACAGCAATAAATTGTACATCCGATCACTCAGACACTTTTATGACATTAGATAGAGCTTACAAATCACTGTCATATAATATATCGTTTGAAAAAGCCTAGTGATACGTAATGTCATAGATTGAAGTAGGCATACCATTAACAAAAGTAAATAAATCAGGACTTAGACCTAACCTAGTAACTAATTTTGTAAGACGTAAAACAAATAAAACCTTTTACCGAAGAACTTTTTCTGATGCGAATAAAAGCAATTACCTACTGATGAAAAAGGCTACGTAATGGAAAAAACCAGAGATCTGCTTGGGGCTAACACATCCTTTTAATATGCCTATGTAGAATAGATAGGAAGTAATAAGTCTTCGTTTATATAATATTGTGAACGTACCTATATAAGTAGGTAGACCAATATTATTTATTTAAAACAAGTTTATAGGCTTGAAAAATCGGACAAAATTCGATTGAAATTAATTAATTCGGTGCGGGTCAAACACGCAATTACGTCACTAATTGCGATTACGTTAACATCTTAGTGTTTGAGATGAATCCGCATGTTGGATCGACTAGTGAATACTGCAGTATTCTCCAGTCGATCCAACATGGAACAATAAAATGACAATTTACGAGGGAACCAATATATATAAAATAAAGTTTTAAAAATAGCTCGATTTGTCTTCTACGTTTTGCTGGTATTTTGAGAAATCAAATTTTGGAACCTTTTCATGCAATCATCCGATAGAAAATCAATGCCCATATCTACATTTGGTTATTGATTCTGTACTTTACCTACTCTAAAAGACAAGTCTTGATATATCACGAATGATGGTAAATCTAAAACGAAATGCATGTAGCGTTTTAAAAGCATTTTAGATAAACCCGCGTGTTGGATAGCCTCGTGGATACAGTAACAACAAAATTACAAGTTTACGACGGACAATATAGCCGTATAGCGGCTTACGGCACCACTCATGTGAAGCACTAAAGAACTGGTTTACTGGCCTACTGATGATTTACTGGTGCATTCCACATTGATGTGACGTCAGCGACCGTCACGTATTTATAAATACTGTGTTCCTTCAATAATTAATATTATACTAATATCAAAATGCCCCTGTGAAAATTAGTTTGTAGCTACGTTCTGAAGACAATCTCTCCTGATGGTATTGAATCTCAAAACGTGGTTCGGTGCATACCTAAAGGTTGAAAAAATTTTAAATTTCAGAATCGTACTAATATTATAAATGCAAAAGTTTCTAAGGATGGTTGCATGGATGGACGTTTGTCACTCTTTCACGCAAAAACTACTGAAAGGATTTTAATAAAACTACAGAGGTAATACAGACTAACATCAGAATAACCTATATGCCACAATTTATATAAATTTTGTGTAAATTGGCCAAAATATAACTATAAGTTTCGAGTAAAGTTACCGACTAAAACACCATCTGCCACCTGAGAGCTATAATGCGTTGCGCTTCAAGAACCATTAGAGTTAGACCAACATAATTTATGGCGGACTTGTTACTCATGAACAGTTCTAAAAGAAAACCCGCAACAGCATACATCTATATTTTATGTGAAAGCCATTATAGCCAATATTAAGCGTAATACATTTATATGGAATATGTAGAGTATTACAATACTACTACAATTTACAATGCTCATTTTATAGTTAGTATTTAATTAATTCTCATTAAAATAAATACATTTATTGCTGCATTATATTTAAAGATCAAAATATTTGTCTTTTACACTAAGTAGTTAGTACACATAGTTTGGGAGTTATCGACGGTGATCTTTTGCTTAAAGGTGCAGGTTAACAAAGAGTACGGCGGCGCGAATGGTGGCAAGGCAGGTCACTACGCGATAACAATACATTTTCTAAGGGATTTCACATCTAACGCCACAGAATTAAGAACATACAGAAACCGTGTACACGGCTAATATTGTAGCATCAATTACCACTCCATTTTAATAGTGTTTCTCGAACGGGTTGTTAGTTACTTCATACAGTTTTGAAATTGACAGTAATTATTTTACCTCCAATGCTCTAAAGGTTTACCATTAAATGGGAGAATGGGAAAAAGTTTGTGAGCTAGCAACGTTCCGCGGTGTTAAAGTGATTTTACACGATGTTAAATGTAAAGTTTTTGAACACGATGCACTGCATGCGATAATGGCTGAATGAGGGTTCTGTATTTTTTTAAATTCTATTTCTAACATCATTGATCCAAGTTGTTATTCTTATAACTGCTTCCGCTGGCCAAGAAAACAGTATGTGCGAACACATAGATACATAGACAACTGAGGTTTACAAAGTGCTAAGGTTCAATGTCCAGGTCAAGCCAACCAGCTTCCTCGTTTTAAAGTGGCTAAGTCTAAGCCAAAAAGATGAAATGGTATTGCGATATTTAGTCACTGTCGGAATCTTGCCCAGCTGGTAGGTAATCAAGAAAATCCCATCTATAAAAGGTCGCAGTTCCAGCCCACCCATGCCATGCCGTTAAATAATAAAACGCATGTCATATCCCTCCGTGTGAGACATAAATTCTGGCGAAGAAAACCAATAATACTTTTAAGCTCTCGTAAATTAGCGGTAAATAATATTCTTAATAAAGTTTCAAACAAAAGAAGTTTAACGACACATAGTGCTTTAAACAGTTGCAGTAGTTTTGTTAGCTCGGCTTCGTAGCTTATGTGTAAAGAGTGTATGGGTAGAGAGTTAACCTGGCCACCCGACACAGCAATGAAAGGGTACGACGCTTGCGGTAGCACGGCTCGGCGATTACTGCGCGCCGGTAGGTACTCTCAATTAGTATCTTAATTATATTACATACTATATATATACTTATTACAAATATTCATAAGATAATTGCACAGAGTAATACACTATCCAAAGTTTTATTTTCCTTTACTTATGTAAGGAGAATTATCATTATATCGGTATATGAATTCAGAAACGCCTTTATTTCGATAAGTACATAGATAACACGGTATAGATTTTTATAAAGCCACACAGTTAGTTCTCTGGATTATTATAATAATATTTTACAAAATCAAGAAGATGGCACCTCATTTCCTTTTTTCACCAGCAGACCGCCAAACTATAATTTGAAGATAGAGTCGACGATCATGACTCATATATTCTTACAGAGCCATCCCCCTTAACTACTTTTGATGATTTTTTTGTATTTTATCAGAGATTTACAAAATACTAGGTGGGTATATGAAGCCAGATAATTATTAATTAGACCTTTATCAACTCTAATTAGAATTGATAGTTCTCAGCGCACATCACATCTCTTGTTATGTTCTTATAGAAGATTTATTGTTAACTAATTTATAGTATAATAACTCGTAAACTTCTGCAATTATTATAATATCGTACCTTTGTGTTGATAGATTTTGTTTAGGTAGAAGATATTCAACTGTTTTATTATGTGAGTATACGTAGGGATCGTGCCGTGAGTGGGTAATTTATGAAGGCACGGTATACATTAATTTATAAGGGGTTCATGAGGAACCTGCCGTTACCCCACGGGTATTCCGTTTCCTTAGAACTCAGATTTAGGTCGCTATATCTATGTAGGTATGAGTTGGGATATACAAGGCAATAAATATTCAATAAATTGGTAATGGTAGAGTAGTAACCCATCATGCCAATAAGATAGGCAAATCTCTACAAAATTATTGCATATCAGCTCAATTTACATCCTAACACACACGCTTTGAGTTTTGGATGAAATCTATTTCGAATTAGCGGGAAAACGTCGGTACCTACGTAAATATAATTTATTTTTGATAGGAAATAATCTCAGTTCATTCATTTCTCAATTCGCACACAGTATTATGACTTCATAAATCCTTATTTCATGATTTTATTATTTTCCATGCCACACATGCGTCCCGATTCTGCGTGAGATGCTGAATTTACGATCCAATATTTATATGCAAAGTGTGTCGCCAAATGTGCCGGTACCGAAAAAACAGCCACGTCCTTTTGCACGTAAAAAGGATGCGACAAAATAAATATACGAGCCACCCTTTTTGTCCATTAAACGACCCGGCTTTTTTCCGTTGCCTCCATAAAATGTGCCCCAATAAATATGTAAATCTACCAAAAAAAAACTCTGTGCTGCCGCCCGGTTTGTGAGTTTCACTTTCGACTGGACTTAATTGGTACAATTGTAGAATTTTAAAGCCTTCCACGACCCTGGCGTGCCAATGACCTTTTTCTCGCAACAGTCTTTTGTAATTTAAACGTCTTGAGATCGAAAAAATTGTATCAAAGTAATTATTCTAATTTTACGGTAGCATCAAAGCATATGGAATGCAAATAAATGTATGTTTGGTTAAAACTATAGGTAGGCAGGTATTATGTTTTAAAATAATTGCAGACTCTTAATTCTAGAGTTTTTTCTGTTTAAGTAGGTAGTTAATGATTTGTAACAAAGGTTCCTACTGCATTGTTCAATATTATTTCTTATTATTTATATTAAACTAAATGATATATTTTTAGTATTTTAACAACTTATTGAGTATTTAGAAATTATCTAACTTTACGTTACATAAACTTACAACTACTCTAACTTGTAAGTTTATTTATGGATTACAGTGGTTCAATTAAGATATTTACAACGCCAATTTTCTTTAACGGTAATATTTATAATAAGACTTCATGGCAATTTTTACATATAGGTTGTACAGGAAATATGTCTAGACTGTTGCTCGCGTTCTTCATCCACGTTTATTTCGGTTTTCCTCAAATTCCGTTGGAACTGTTTGTTTTAGAGGGACCAAAAGAAATTTGTTTGTTTGCTTGGCATGAAAAAATGCCAAACAAACAAACAAGCACACTTTCGCTTTTATAATATTATTAAGAAATACTTAAAAAGTCCTTAATAGATTTTAAAAATTTTTTACGTACAACTGGAAATGCTAACTATAGTTAACATGATATTATGTAGGTTAAAATTGTGTTTTGAAGAAAGCGATCTCGAACGAGGGAGCTGCATCGATCCGTCCGGCCGCGGGGAGGGGACCCCTCCAAGGGACGCGCTCCCCCACATCTGCCTCTCGTATAATTAAGTCAACATACCTATATACACAATCACATACGTTTGTAGAACTCTCGAAATAATGGGTAAGGCGATCCTAATTCCCTTTCAGCATAACGACTTCGCTATAGATAGAAGTAAGTTGGTATGGATAGGTACTTTTTATCCAAGACAGTCACTAGTAAAGAAAACTACTCTCCTTTTTTCTTTTTTAAATTCAAGGCCTCAGCATCGTCACATCAACCCATTACGGGCTCACTACAGAGCACGGGTCTCCTCCTACAATGAGAAGTGGTTAAGGCCGTAGACCACCACGCTGGCAAAGTGCGGATTGGTGGACTCCACATACATTATATAGTTCGGCTGTTGAGGCCAGCCTAAGTTCGAATTCTTGATATGTACCTATACAGTTACTTATACACCTATGTGCGTATTTAATTTTGGCAGTTAAAATATCATTGACGATAAAGCAAAATTGAGAAAACCATAGCGCATGCATTTTAGAGCGCCATGGAGAGCTATAGCGCACTAAAATGCGTGTGAAGTTTACCAAACCGCATTTGGCCAGACTATGGCTTACTACTTTTTTACTGTAGGAGGAGACCCCCGTTCCCTTTAGTGAGTCGCAAATAGATGATAGTGATGATGATGATGATGATGATTGATGATTAGAAAACTATAAGCAAAACACCAAAACTGGCTCGATTTTGTATGCGACTGCATATCTAGTACATTGTTCGAATGAACTGTTTTTACCTAACGCTTTTTAAGATTTAAGAACATACAGAATCCTAATACAGCCAATGTGTGTCAGCAAAAAAAATAGCCCCGCGCACGTCTCACTTTACACCCGCGTAATGTTGCTAGCTCACAAACTTCTTCCCATTTTCACATTTCATGGTGAACGCTTAGAACATTAGACGTAAAAAAAATACTGTAATGTGCTCAATGGTATGCAGTGACTACCAGTTTGTTCGAGAAACCATTCTGAAGTGGAGTAGTTTTTGATTCTTCAATATTAGTAGTGTACACGGTTTATGTTCTTAATTTTATGGGTATACCCAACGGACATAAATTCACACAAACGCGAAGGCTTAAATGCACCAGCCACATTATCATTGTCGTAATTTATGTTGCAAAAAGTAAAACCGCGAACGATCGACACGAAAACTCTTTAAAGGATACATTTTTCCTTAATGAATGCTATTGATCGGTCGAAGCTATAAGCGGATAATTTACGACTACCTCTAACCCTCGGGTTCGGTTGCGTGCTCCGAAGGTGTGTTATTTATACCCCCTTTTTTATGCCCCCTTTTTTCGCAGCTCGTAACGGCTGGCAATAAAGGGGACGTTATTTTAATTTCATGATTGGAAAGCTCGATTGGCCGGTTATGTGGCTTAATGAGTTTATGGCGGCAATGAGTGAATGATAACGGTCGTGGGACAGAGCGAAATGACTCTCTCTATACTGTTCCAGATTTTTTTTGACAACTGTCATTTTATTGCAATGTTTGTAAATAAATGAAACTCGAAATCAAAACTGATACCTAAGTCTATTCTATATTCATATATTTGACTCTCTCCAGTTTTTTTTTCACGTGTCGTTACCGTATTTCGAAATACGGTAACGACACGTGAAAAAAAAACTGTTAATAGATAAACTGAAAGTATTTAAAAACTGATATTCTATTTTCATATAAGATAGCATATAATATGAATTAGACCTCATTAATTATACATACTATTTACATTTTTTTTTATTTGTTTTGCGGTTTAGTTGATAATTATACTAACCTAAACCTACGATGGTTCTAAATGGAGTTGACGAAATAGCATAGTATACTTATTTGTTAATTGTCTTAACACCAAGTTGGAGCATTATCCACCGATATCCGGTTCACTAGAAGACAACCAGAAAGAGGAATTTAGAGACTTCCCATGCCTTTAGAACATTGTAGAGAAATCTCAGTCATGCAGGTTTTTTAGCAATTTTTTTTTTCAACGATGATGTAAGTGATATTCAGCATCATCATCATCATATCAACCGATAGACGTCCACTGCTGGACATAGGTTTTTTGTAGGGAGTTCCAAATTCCACGGTTCTGTGCCGCTTGGATCCAGCGACGCGCTTAATGTCGTCTGTCCACCTCGTATGGGGTTGACCAACGCTGCGCTTACCAGTGCGGGGCTGCCATTCCAGCACCTTGGAACCCCAACGTCCATCCTTTCTCCCAACGATGTGCCCGGCCCGTTGCCACTTCAGCTTCGCGACACGTTGAGCTATGTCGGTAACTCTGGACCTTCTACGAATCTCCACATTTATGATTTGATCGCATAGAGGTACTCCGAGCATAGCTCTCTCCATAGTCCGCTGAGTGACTCTGAGCCTTCTTATGAGGCCCATAGTTAACGACCATGTTGCTGAACCATAGGTCATCACTGGCAACACGCACTATGATATTGGACTTTTTAAATTTTTGACCTATTTTTAACTACACATAGCTCCGAAAACATTAAGGTGCCGTATGTTGACGGCAGATCACAATACAATAGTCACTGCCCCTTTTCTTCTTGCGGGTGTCGTACTAGGCGACTAAGGGACAGTAACAGAGAACGGGAAGCAGCGTTCTCAGTATTACTACTACCATCTTCTGAGATCACTAACCCGTCAGCCCAGCGTGGGCAAATCCTTTAGTCCAGTAGTGGACTGTAATAGGCTGTTGATGATGATCGGGATCAAACTCGGCCCCGAAATGGATGTTTTGATAAATAGATAAACAAATATTTACATATTTGGCATAGAGTTGATCGTGACAACGGAGAGTAAAAGATGCTACTTGCATCCCAGAGGAACAAACAGTTCCCACGGGATTTGTAAACGCGGATTAAGAACGCGGACAACACGTAGTATTAAATAACTACAATAAGTGATAAGTATAGCAATGAGAGATGTAGAGCATCAATGGCTATGGTAATTTTTTTACGCTTGCAGTTGAAATTACTATCTACTATTTCCTATATAATTTCAAAATAATGCATCTTTTATCAACTCCTCACTCCTTCTCTTGTCCGCATATTTATCAAAAGTGGTTTACGTCGACTGTGTTGATACATATCTAGACCTATCAAAAGTTTCAAATTTAAAAGCGCAACGTTACATAGGCAACCTTCTCTAAAATTTGTTTTTAAAATAGGTCTTTCTTTTTTGGATAAAACTTTAACATGACTCCATAAATAACGCGCCACTTCAGTGGGCTTTCGAAGATGTTTAAAATGAGAATGCATTGGTTCGGTTTCGTTTCGTTCATTCCCACACCATATTGAAAAAGATAAATCTCTGTCGCACCCGCCCTCCGTTTCGATCCATTAAACTCGGCTTTTTGTGCTTGAAGAAATATTGTTACTCAAAAGTATATCCAACTATACATAACGTAGGTAGTAAATGGAGGTTCGGATATCTCAGAACTGGTTTAGATGAGACGTCTTTAGATGTACCTACTACAATGTAGCTTTATATTCATAACGCATATTTTAACGCGCGTTGAATTTTAATAAATCCGATACTAAAACATGTACTTACACTTAAACCTTCAAACGATGCAAAAAACGAACCTTGGTTGATTTATACATACCGCCTTCAGAGCGGGGATTATGTTCGCACTTACACGTATTATGGTTTTTTTTTACTTCTTTTATACCTACGCAACATTGTAAGAAATGTATCTACTATCTACGGAGTCACTTAACGAAAATATGGCGTATTAAAACGCATAAAGAAAACAGTGTTTTCAGTAAAATAGTGGAGTATAAAGGAAAGTTGTATAAGAACGTCGTAACTTTGGACATAAAATTTGTGAATGGTTTGAAAAGAATCTATGGTGAGGGAATTGTTAATAAAGATATAGAGCGATGTATTACGGGACATTAGTGACGTTTTATGGGAGCCATGGCAGACCCTATGAATGCACCCGCACTGAGATGATGAAATTATTGCAATTTATCAAACTGAAATGACTTGTAAATGGTTACGAGTGTAATTGTTATGATGTGACTGAATTTAACGCATTGAACCCTCTGTATTTTATTTTGTTCAGCGTGCAGATAGAATTTCTTTCCATTAGTTATTTAGCTAACGAGACAGTTAATCTTGCTTCTAATATAACCATATATGTTGTAGGATAATTGCTCAAACGAGTAGATGCGAAAAGCCTAGGACGATTGCAACGGAGCGGGGTTTTTGCACTCCTTTCTTAAATTTACAAAAATCTTAAGTAACTATAAATTAAAGTTAGGTTGGAACATAACTCAGAGGACGGGACGCTCACAGAACCGTCCAGGTATGTATAAGACTTAAGGAAGAGAAGCGGCTTATACCTATGAAACCTGAAGACCGTCACGGTATGAGACCGGCGCGCGGCGGCATTATAAGGCTGGTCGTAACTCGTAGGTGATCTTCTTGCGTGATCACACAACCTCTGCTATTGGATGACCTCTGGGTAACAGAAACGGAGTGTTGGATAGAAGCAGGCGTTACTTTGCGGAAATCCATAATAAATTATGAAAATTAAGTTTAATTTGCTATACTCCGCGAACAGCAGGAGAATTTGTATTGTGTAATTTATAATTTCTTCAATCCTTGACCCTTTAGGCACGATTTGCTTCGAAACCGGAGCATCCTCAACAGATTTTGAAGCTTAATTTTCATATAGACACGGAGTATTCAATAGTTCACCCACATTGTTATTGTTGTGTTGGCGTACCTATTGTTTTGGGCACACGGGCATGTAGTCATGTAGTGCCCATAGGTGGGTGGGTTCGCTTTTTGGGCACATCAGCTGGCGGATTCGCGGATGTTTGCAAAAGCGTTCCCGTGGCTCAACAGGCGGTGAATAGGACCACCGAGCAGTTTTTAGTCAGTAAGAGTCTGTCATAACATCTGCGCTTCACCGTGGCACGGGGGATATCTATATAAATAATAAAAAATAAATATACTACGACAATACACATATCGCCACCTAGCCCCAAAGTAAGCGTAGCTTGTGTTATGGGTACTAAGATGACTGATGAATATTTTTATGAATTATATATACATAAATACTTAGAAAATACATATAAACACCCAGTCACTGAAAAACACTTATTGCTTATCACACAAACATTTTTCAGTTCTGGGAATCGAACCCACGGCCTTGGACTCAGAAAGCAGGGTCGCTGCCCACTGCGCCAGTCGGCCGTCAATGTTATGTATATGTAATATGGGTTATTAATGAGGATTTCCCAACAATAAATAAAAAAGGTTAACACATAACTGAGATTGTATTAAGTAATACCTATTTAGTACTCTTACGAAACCCTACCCTTACGATTGCGAAAAACTATTTTAATTTTCTGCGGATAGCGGATAATTCCGTACCTCTGTACTCGTCATAGAGTTTCGCAAGAAAACCATGTATCCCTATTTACCTGCAACATCGGTACCTACTTTGATATTAATATATAGGTAAGTAGCTACATCTAGCGGCTGTGTGGATAGTGGCTATTAAATAGGTAATAAAAAACCTTAGACTAAAGCATGCTTATAGTTTAGGTACTTTGGAGATATAATGCGCGGCTTTTTACTTCCTAATGAGGCGTGCATAGGAAATTATAGACTGCTAGATTCCTAAGGGCTTACAGTCATAAATCAATGGATTTTGAAATGTTTTTTTTTTAATATAAATACTTGGCGGACCAAACGTGAAGACGGGCGAAAACGATCGCCTATAGAAATAGCAACACTTACTTAGCATTCAGTGAACATGTCCTGCAAACTGCAGCCCTGCATCAATCAAAAGCAGATATTTTTGTTAACAGCAAATCACGATAAGCTTTTGACAAACTATGTTATTTAAAGGAGAATGCCGGAACACGGTTTCGTTTGGTGCCTCATTCAAATTGGTGTCAGAAAATAAGTTTTAATTTTTAAAGAAAAACCTCTAAAATACCAAGCCTTAACTTCGACGGTTAAAAAATCTTTTAATGAGATAAATTAGTGGTTCTATTATTTCCGTCATCTTTTTTAAATCTACTTGAAAAAGTAGTACCATCAATAAAGTTACAATAATCGCTTGTGTAAAAATAACCTTAATTCACGAACTTCATTTGCTTGTAACTCTGAAATCCGGCGAACTAGAGTTTTAATGTTTTTGGTAATTTATTGTAATTATTGAACCCTTCAAAATGAGATAAATTCCATGAAGGCACCTTACCGTAGGTACTATGTGAAACCAAATCCCATACTTCTACCGGCAGTCTCCTTTTATGCTTTGTCTAAAAATTACCTATATTACAAACACAAGTTTGTGAGGAAGTATATGCATGTTTGTTACTCTTTCACGCAAACACGAATAATTTACAGTTTAATAATCTGCTTTCTGTGTCCAAGGCCGTGGGTCCGATTCCCACAACTGGAAAATATTTGTGTGATGAACATGAATGTTTTTCAGTGTCTGGGTGTTTATCTATATTTTATAAGAATTTATATAAAAATATTCATCTTGGTAACCATAACACAAGCTACGCTTACTATGGGGCTAAATTAATTAATTAATTAATTATTGTCGTGGTATATTGAATTTTTTTTATGCACAAGTAAAGGTAAACAACCTGTCTGCCAAGTTAGGTACCTATAGATAGGTACATGACGGCCTACCTTAAACTATCTAAATAGAAGATCAGACGCAGTGAAGGTTAAAATTTTTTTTGGTGAACTTAATTATTTTTACTTTAACATGTTCGCCGAAAGATACGTAAAGGTTTTATTTCACTCGCACAGGGTTAATTAATACGGCGTAATGCTAATTAGGAACTGCTACAAGCTTTATAGCTTTATCAAATGAGTGCATAAGCGCTTCGGAAAAGGCCTTTGGAATTTTAATGGCGAACTTTATATTAATTAGAGGTAAACAATGTTATATTAGCTACAAAACTGACATAAGATATCTATTTTACCTAGGTATTAAAATAAATTCCTTTGTTTATATATTTTTAATTTCATTATTCTGTTAAGTTTTTTCATGATTGAGTGAGTTACTTATAGACTCAAGAGTGGTACGGCTTAGTTACGACAGCGCAATGCAATCGATTGTGTTTTAACTAAGCTAAGGTCCAATAAATAAAACCCAGCTCTTGATTTGTATCAGCATTGCTTCTTCAACGTAACTTCTACCCAAACTTATATCTTCGCCATTCTACACATTATACCTCGAATTACCGTAGTACCTATTGCGTCGAACGTCTGCGCGATTTCTTCCAATTGCTCTCGAAGGTTAGTAGGATGATGTTCAATAGCCCAAGAATTGAGATTGAGTTGTCATTTTAAAAAAGATTTTAAAATATTACTGGTATTTCCAAAGTTATTGTGTTTTAAAAAATAACCAAAGTCTCTGACTTAAACCTAAATCTGTGACATAATCCCTCGTAACATGAAATTTTTAAAAATCTTGAATATATATTTTAAAAGGTGAAAAGTAACGGACTATCATTCGAATATGCATCTCCTATTTACAAATAGGGCTATCAAAAGTAATTAAAGTGTTTAAAAAAATCTATTTGGTATAAATAGAGAGCCAGTTTGAGGTTATACCGCGTTCAATTGAACAAACAAAAGTTTTTGTTACCTAGTAGAATAAACTTAGGTAGATGTACTTTAAAAAAACTATATAACTGCGTATGATATGCTTGTTGCATTGAGCAAGAGTGAAAACTTATAATCTAAGTAGACAACCTACAAACTAAAATCTAACCTAATATTATAAACCTAAATTTTCATTAAGTACGTATATAAGTAAGTAAAAAAAAACTCGCCTACAAAATCATGGCAGTAGGTACAGAGTAGGTAAGTTTATCTTAAAAAATATATAATATTCGAGAAATGTTTCCACGGTACCTATTTCAAACTGGCCATAAATGTCTCGACCAGGATAATATTTTACGATTCCTTATGCGAGGCGGTCGGGCGGAGAGCGGGGTTTGCCCTTATCTGCCTATACACATGTGGATTGTGGAGTGACATTCAAATTTATCGACTTAAAAATATCCACCCAGATTAAAGATACAGACAGCATCCTCCACAATCCTGATAAAATATTATGCTTAGCACAAAAAATGTTTTTCCACTTGTATACCTACTTAGGAACCGTCCTATCTTCCATACAGAAGGTGTTGCAGCGAAATATTTATAAAAGATGATGATTTACATGTCTATGCTTATCGAATCCAAAAATACAATTGCAAGTTATTTGCATATTATTATAAACTCATTAACTACCACTACGGATACGGGTCTTCCCTCAGAATTAGTAAGGCTTAGACCACCTCGAAGATCTAGTGTAGATTAGTAGAGTTCACATGCATTTGAGGACATCATGTAGATTGTAGAACTCTTAGACATGTATGTTTTTCATCACCGTTGCATTTGCAATTATAATCAATTATTATTAACATTCTTAGTTTAATAAGGCGGACTTTTGAAAAAACAAGTCTGTCCTTTAGTTGTACCTTTACCAAAGCGACGGTTCAGAAAGCAGATTCTACTGAGAAGTAGCAAGTAAAAACTCTAAAGTTGGTCTTTTTAAAGGTCAGTATAATATTGATGTTAGCGCTACTTTTGAAGTTAAAAAATAAAATGTAAAAGAAAGCCTTCTGTTTAATTTTACATTCAAACGTAAACATGAAATGTGTTTGCATAGTGCTGCTTGTTTTCAAATTCTATTACACCGGCCGCTTGCGAAACTCGCGTTCGCGTGTAAATAACATGAGGCTGAGAGGATTGTACTGCATCTATATATGATAACGGTAAAACAATAAGCCAAGAACGATAACGCATTAGACCAAGTGTAGGATAGGTAATCGGACGATAAGTTCACCGGACGGATGGATTACTCTTTGCCCAACGATACCATCTGTCCCAACGTCACCCTAAAACTTAGTTCAAGTCTTGTAGAAGGATGAAATTCTCAACGATTTATTTATTTATTTATTAAGACTCAATCACCGATAGGGCTTCAGCGCGTAAGGTTATTGATGTGTTTGATTTTACATGCTAAAAGAAAGAAGTTAACATCCAAAGGTGGGATCAAACTATATGATATTACGGAAAGCTTTGAGTCGCTGTGCACAGTTATTCTTAGACACTTACGTGCTACTTCGCCGAAGAACTGATTTGATGCGCGTGGTGATCCCAGCGGTTAACTCAGAGAGGATGACGCAAATTTCGTTCCTCAAATAATTATTTTTCCTTAGGATTTATAAACGTTGACTTCACTCGGTTGTGTTTCAAATTATACTAACAGACTAAACGTGGGCCCGACCGAGTTATATGAGGCGTCTATAAACCAAACCACATCTATTATTCCGCTGGTCGAACAGCCTTCCAGCTGACGTGGTTTTAAATACGCTTTATGGCTCAAATAATTTGGTCTGTTGACCCAGTTCTGTGCCATAAAAGTGTTAATTTTAATGAAGCGCGATTCCCTGGCTGAGATCGAGCTTACAAAGTAAATAGCAGGATGTCAGTAGGTACGTAAATTCTGTGAAATGCTTTACATTTTTATTGTTAGTTCAGAGAGATATTTAAGACAATCATTCTCAGCTTAACATATAGCACAAGGCAATGCACAACACAGTATTATCAAATTTTAGTGATAATAAACGTGCTTACTGAGGCACGGGGGTGGACAATTCCAATTACCTGACTACAAACTATTACTGAGAATTGCCTGTCAGAAAAAATCTAAAATATCTTTTCAGGAATCCTTCAAACCAGGAATCCTTCTAACCTAGACGCTAGACCACAAAGTTGTTGGTCCACTGCTTAGTCGCGGACCATTCTATTAACTGTACGTAAGAGCGATCGATAATCTACCCACTAGGTATAGCTATAAAAGGAATTGACTAAAAATTGTGAAATATTTATTCTTTGAGCACCTCAGAGGTATACTAAGGTTATTTTTTTTTTAATTTTTGGCCCTAAAGGAGTTAAGCAAGAAAGGTATTTTTAATTTTTTTTTTTAATCAAAAGATGCACAAATGTTACATATTTTTTTAAATATTTCAAACTGGTTAACCAGTTTGTTGGCGAGTTATTGCTCGTCTATATAAAGCTAACATGCACCTAAAGCTAAAATATAATAAACACTAGGTTTACTTAGTATATCTTACTCCTAATTAATAATATTTTAACGAAGACAAAGATTATTAAAACAAGCAAAAAAATAAATACATATATCTTTATATATATATTTCTTGTGTGCGTGTGTATGTCACTGAACTCCTCCTAAACGGCTGGACCGATTTGAATGAATTTTTTGGTATGCGTTTGGGTGGCACCTTGGATGGTTTAGATTCACAAATCAGCCCGACAGATGGCGCTGGGGTCCTCTAGTACTTATATAATAAACAGATTACTACTCAAGGCTTATAAAACAGTGAAGAAATTAAAAGGAGTACCTTAGTAGTTGTTCCTTCAACTTCTTCTTAATAACTACTACACTGACATGGATTGCTTTGCATAAAGGTATTTTTTCTAGTTATTTCTATGAAACTTACTTTTTGGGCTTTCAATTAGAGTTACAGAAAAACATGATGTCACAGTTTTATGAAGTCCATCCCAATAAGGTTTAAAAAGGTAAAATTTCTGGGCAAAAAATATAAGGCTGCGCGAAAAAGTTTCTTAATTTCAAGATTAAAGTTTTCATTTCATTTATACATTTAGTAAATATATTTTTTCCTTCAAGGCTTATAACATGTAACAGATTTGAATCATGATAACTTGTCATTAAGCAATGTGAGAACAAAGTCGGCTGCTAAGCAAACATTATCAACGGTACACTAACACCTTGGCGTAATTGCGAAGTGTCGTAGTAAAGCCGCCGCTCAAAAATATGGCCAATAAACAAATATTTGATAATCAATACTGTCCCTAAAGTCCCATATACACTAAATATTGGAACAAGTTCGCTAAGCCAGCTCAAAATGATGTAACGATACGTGTAAACACTTCGTGTGTGCATAGCTTATTAACAGATCTTCGCTACACGCATTTGTCGATACCAAAACGTTATAAAATAACAATATTACTATTAACAAATTTTAACTTTACGTTACAAATGATAAGGTCTAAAATTTAAATTCGTTTTAAAGTGCATGCACGATGATCGGAACGGTGTTTATTGCACCCACGAGCAATTCATCCCGAGTTAACGTTAGACTAATTTGTGAAGTATTGTGGTGGTATCGTAAAATAAGGCCAATGACGTCCAATCAGCTGTTTAAGAATCAATAAAACTGACGTCAGTAACAGAATATCTATCGATTCCTAAAGGTGAGCGAGCACACGCGATTGCAAGTCGCCGAGCCCTTAGTATTTTTTGCTTTGGGGTGTAGTGTTGTGTCAGCGTCAACGTCTGCAAGCCGACCTTCTAGTTGAGGGAGTAGATTGTATGGTTAAATTCGCTAGCACTTCACAAACTCTCGCCAGTTGCTCCTAGTAGCTGTTGTACACTCAGCGGCCACACCCCGGTAAACCGCGTCGGCTCGTGGGCTAAACCTGGTTGAGGGGGCTTATGCGCTTGCGCTAGGTCAATCAGCGGTTACCTCCCGCAACTTGTGTACAAAGACTAACTCGGCGTGAAAGGCAAGCCACAGCTGATAAGCAACGGATTTTGGCGGACACGGCGAGTTAGCAAGGCCTGGTGGAAGGCTAAGGGCGGCGTTAGAGGTCAAGGAGAACGCCGGCCAGACACAGCATCCAAACCTTTCTCCGATTGTAGCGGTCTTCCATCGGATACAGAAAGGTTGGGACGAGAGAGTGCATTTGTTTAAGCGCGAAAGCCTATGCACGTTAATATATCCTGCGCAAATGACTCGTATCTAGCTTATAGGATTCCGTTTTGTTTTTATTAAGTTCTGTGGCGATGGGCAGAGGCAAAGAGGTCTGGTGGTTGATGCAAACTGGGCTTTGGCTAATGTCTGCACACAGGCGGTCCAGGGAGAGTGGTCGTTTCTTATTGCATTGGGTTGACAGTGTGGATTCGGCAGCACCCAGGATGACGAAGCAGCCCTGTTTAGGGAGGCACTGCTTCCCTCGCTCAGCCGGGGAGGGGACTAGAAAAGGTGTCTCAAAAAAATGCTTAACCCGCTCATATTTAGAGGTAGTAACCACGGCTGCCTCTGCATCACACAACTCGTGGTCGAAAACGTCACAAAAAATGTAAAAATAACGCCATAAAATATCAAACTATGACTTTTGGTGCGTGGAATATTCGAACCCTCCTTGATCGTGACAATAACATGTGCCCTGAACGTAAGTCTGCCATAGTTGCTAGAGAACTCAAACGCTACAACGTCGATATTGCTGCTCTTAGCGAAACACACTTGGCTGACGAGGGGAAACTTGTGGAGCATGGGGGTGGATATACTTTCTTTTGGAAAGGAACCCCCGTATCGGAACCCAGGAGATCTGGTGTTGGTTTTGCGATCAAAAATAGCCTGTTCTGCAAGTTGGAGGAATGTCCCGTTCATATTTCGGATCGAATAACTACACTGCGCCTACATTTAGCCAATGACAATTTTCTTAACTTGATTAGTGTCTATGCGCCAACAATGGATAAGGATGATAACGTCAAAGACAAGTTCTATGAAGAAGTTAAGCAAGCGCTCTCTAAGATTCGCCTCAGAGAGCAGATTTTGCTTTTGGGTGACTTCAACGCCAGAGTCGGTAGAGACTATGAAGCCTGGCCAAAAGTTCTAGGACGGCATGGTATTGGTAATATCAACAGTAATGGTCAACTTTTACTGTCTCTTTGTGCCCAATTTGAACTGGCTATTACCAATACATTGTTTAGTCTCCCGGCAAAATACAAAACCACCTGGATGCACGCTAGGACGAAGCATTGGCATCTATTGGACTACGCGATAGTAAGACAAAGAAATCTTTCCCAAGTCAATATTACTCGTGTCATGCGAGGTGCCAACTGCTGGAGTGATCATAGGCTGGTCATTATAAAAATGAGACTTCGTTTACGCGCTCCTCATAGAAATCAAGGAGTAAAGGCGAAGCGAAGTAATGTGGATTATTTACAAACTCTTAACTCTAGAAACGCTTTTGTTCATGAAGTTAACGAAACAGTACAAGCTTTAGACCTTGAGGGGGGGGGATTATCTAACTAACTGGCGAAAAGTTACAGATGGTTTAATCAGCGCCTCCTCAAAGACACTGGGTTTTGTATCTAGTGTTCAAGAAGACTGGTTTGATGAGAATGACGAAATTATTACCGAAGCAATCAAAAAACATCGAAGTGTTTTGCGACGTCTTCTTAATGACCAGGCCGATAAAATAAAGCGTAGTAATACTGAGCTGCGTAAGTACGTACGTGAAGCAAAAGATAAATGGTGGCAAAATAAGGCTAATTACATTCAGTGCCTTAAGGAGTCGAACCAAATGGGTAAATTTTATTGTGAGATTCGTAAGTTAGTTGGTATAACCAGGTATTGTAGCGTGCCACTAAGATCGCATGATGGCACCAAGTTACTGACAAGCAAACAAGATATGCTTAATCGTTGGAGTGAGCATTATCATAACTAATTAAGCGTAGATCGGCGTGCGGATTTAGAATATATTCGTTCAATGGCGGCATTACCTACCGAATGGGAACTCGATAAGCCTTTGCTACTGCAGGAAGTCGTAGATGCTATAAAACAGCAACCGAATAAAAAAGCCGCTGGCATTGATGGAGTACCTGGGGAGTTGCTTAAGTATGGAGGTGAGGCTTTACAATATGCCGTATGGAAGTTATTTTTGCAAATGTGGAACGAAGAGCGTGTTCCTGCGGAATTTCGTATCTCATCCATCCACTCTCTTTATAAGAACAAGGGAGACCGCTCTGATTGCAATTCCTACAGAGGTATGGGATATACCTCTGTAGGAATTGCAATCAGAGCGGTTCTCACCGCTCCAGGGAAAGTGTTTGCGAGGATTCTGCTCAATCGCTTGTTGTGCTTATCGGAAAATGTCCTGCCAGAAACACAGTTTGGATTTCGACCGAAACGAGGCACATGTGATGCTATATTTTCTATACGCCAACTTAAAGAGAAAAGCAGAGAGCAAGGACAACCTTTATACCTCTGTTTCGTTGACTTAGAAAAAGCCTTTGACAGCGTGCCTCGTGAAGCTCTGTGGCTGGTACTGACGAAGCTTGGATGCACAGATAAGTTTGTGAGATTGGTCCGACTCTTGCACGATGATATGCAATGCTGTATTACTGTAGAGGGTGTACAGTCAATTTTCTTTCCTGTCAACTGTGGCGTTAAGCAAGGCTGTGTACTTGCACCTACTCTTTTCGCTCTCTACTTTACGGTTGCAGTACGTGATGCGCTGCAAACAGTATCTGAGGGCATTCGTATTCGTTTTCGGTCTGACGGTGGTATTTTTAATCTAGCAAGGCTAAAAGCTAACAGCAAAGTAGCTTACGATACTATTACAGATTTAATGTATGCGGATGATCTTTGTTTCCTGGCGGAGTCCCCTAATGGCCTGCAGAAGCTTATAAAAAGTCTCAACGAATCATGTCATAAGTTTGGACTAAGGATCAATTGTAAGAAAACCGAGGTTATGGCCCTTGACACGACCACATCTTCGCCATTCAATATTAAGCTAGGCAGTGAAACGCTCAAGGAAGTTAGTAATTTCAGATACTTGGGGAGCACTATATCATGCAATTGCAACCTCGATGCCGAAGTAAACAGCAGAATAGGAGCTGCTTCTGCTGCTTTTGGAAAGCTTCGATCTAAGGTGTTTCGATCGCATGATTTAAGGCTCTCAACGAAGGTCTCCGTTTATTTAGCTATAGTACTACCAACCTTACTGTATGCTTCAGAAACGTGGTGCTTATACCGCAAGCATTTTCGTACTTTAGACAGGTTCCACATTAGGTGCCTACGCGACATTATGAACATCCACTGGTCGGATCGTGTGAGAAACACGACAGTCTTACGACGAGCAAATGTCAGCGGGATTGAGGCTTATATAATAAGGCGGCAACTCGGGTGGTGTGGACACATATCCAGAATGGGTGAAGAAAGAGTGGCTAAGCGCATATTTTACTCCGAATTGCAGGTTGGGAAACGTAAGCAGGGCGGGCAACACTTGCGGTATAAAGATGTGCTAAAGCGGCACATGAAGAGATGTGATATGGACCCATCACTGTGGGAATTTGAAGCAGAAGATCGGCCGCGATGGAGACACTCCGTAAATAAAAAAGTATCGGAGTTTGAAGTTAAAAGGCGTGCAGAGCAAGATGCTAGGCGTAATGAGATAAAGGCCAGACCATCGCCGGCCATATATTACAATATTATTGGTGGAGTACTGACGTGCTGTCAATGTGATCGCACGTTTAAAACAAAGAGTGGTTATGCCAGTCACTGGAGAGCACATCAGGTACGCTCATAATAGCTAGAAGGAGTCGCTGTGGTCGGATACGGCCAGGAGGATATATATATATATATTTTTGCTTTATGTTTAGTTCTATGTGCGTTGCTCTTATGGAATACTACAGAAACATTCTAATATATAAGTATATATCATAAATGCGAAAGTGTGTTTGTTTGTTTGTTTGCCCCTCGTTTACTAACTAACTAACCATCCACTTGATTTTTGTAATAGAGTTAGTTAAAGGACGGAGAGTAACATAGGCTACTTGTTATTCCAGAAAAAGAACCAGTTCCCACGGGATTTGCTAAGAATCTTAATAAACGCGGATTAAGAACTAGCAACAGCTAGTATCTAATAAAGAAGTTACAGGATTTTTTTTGTTTTAATATACCTACCAACTACGGATCATTAGGTCAGCCCTTGATCCACCACCGTGCTTCGGAGAGCACGTTAAACCGTCGGTCCCGATTATTCTTACTAGCATGAGCTAACAACGCATATTGGAGTAGCGAGGTGGAGTGATTCTTTGAATAAATAAATACACACATCACCATTCACCATCTAGCCCCAAAGTAAACGAAGTTTGTGTTATGGGTATTGGGTACTAAGATGACTGATGAATATTTTTTATGGATATATATATATGAGCAATAGTACCTATGCTCAGTAATGGGACGTCAATGTATAATGATAATCATGATGATGATATGCGGTAACGCCTTCTTCACCCTAATACCCCGAAAAAATATGATAAAGTTCAGAATTTTGTATTCTGAAATAACGCCTAATGAAATCGGCCGCCCGGGCCCATCAGCTTTCTCGGCCCCACCTCAGCAATGCCATTGGGTAAAACATTCTCAGTGTCAGAAGTTGGTAACGAACTGCATGAGGGAAAGCAGAAGTTCATACCTAGTTATTGTCTCAAACTTAATCAAAATAATTAATAACTTTCCATAAATAATGGTATATAAGCCAGGTTATTATTGTTGGAGCGAATTATTATCTTCAAGGAAAGAGTTAGTTATTTATCACAAGAGGTGTTATATATTAGGTCCTATGTTAAAAAAAAAACATCATTATACTAAGTTTTACAAAGGAAATTATTACTTACGGCGAAAGATTTGCTTCAGCATACTTTAGGTATGTTTCAAGTGGAAATCTGTATAAACTTGATTGGCTGCATTTTAGCACTAAGTGAAACAAACATAGCATAGATCAGATGTAAACGCAACATTCTAAAACACTATTCACGTCTTGTACAAGAGACACCGAAACATAAACTGACCAATAACTCCTTGTAATCACCTTGAACTCCGTTTTCACTTTTCGCGTTCAAATAAACTCGTGTTTTATTGTTTCGTACACTCTTATGCAAATGAGTATCGCCAACAGTAGCATTTATGGAAGGGTTTCCTAAAAATAGAAAAAATCGAAAGTGAAAGCCAACTGGGGGCATATTGTGATTGTTTGTCACGCTTCCTTTCCACTATTGTTAGGATAAATATTTACGTTACGGCATGCAAAAGAGGTTTTTATAAGATGACTACCGAATCGGCCTTTTTTTGTGCAACCCTTTGCCTTTCGGCTTTGTTTGTTTGTTCTCCGCTATTGAGACAGAGGCATGATGTGTCGAATAAGGCGCTAAAGCAAACATTTAGCAGACTTCGCTGGAATCTATTTTCAAGTTCTGTATTCCTTTTGACATGAGTTGATGTGATGCTGCTTTGATATTAGTAGATAAACAAATGAGTTGTGACAATTTTTAAATTTTTGTTGTACCCAGACGTCGATCTATCTATTTCTCTAACATTAAATATAACATTGTCAACTAGAGTTCACGAGTTCCGAATTTCATCATCAACTTATTTAAAGCCCACTTACACACTTATTTTTTTTGTTTATAATTTCATTCTGTTAGGTGTAATCAAGTGTATTTTCATTTTCATTTCATTTCCCACTGGGCACGAACCTACTCTGTCATAGGATGGGTTATATGGGATAGGTTTAAGAGCAATCACCCGCTACGCTGCTCCCATGCAGGTTGGTGGGCTTTAGCTACGACCAATTTCTTAACAGTGTCTAACATAGCTGACACCCGGTAATTGTGCTCCGGAATTCATGATCCGTAGTTGAACAGGGTAATCTCCAGAGCAAAGAGATATTCCCCAGAACCAGACCAGAGCTCAGAGTTACTGAAAGTTGCGTTGTCTATCCATTCGCCTCGGAGGGCACAAGCCTGTATCTGCCAATATATGTAGGTAGGTTATGTATACCTAATTTTAAACAACAATAAATTTACTCAACCGGTACTTGTGAGACACCGAATAAAAGCGAGTTGGTAAGAGCCATAAAGCACTAATGAGATATATTTCTTAACATACTGGTACATTCGTAACCAATTATTTATTGTGATTTAGTATTTGTACCAACGGATTACCGTACGACATTGAAGTGGCAGTAAAATGTTAATTAAGGATACAACCGCTGTGACGTATGTGGAACACGAGTTTGAATCACTCTCAGTCCAGAAACACGATTTTCAACGATTTATATCATAACTACTCCTAACAAATTTTATTATACTTAGTTCATGTATGGAACATGGTAAAATAATTTTGCCGCGCGGTAGATATTTGACTGGCAATACAAATTTGACTTAAACATGATCATTATCTAATCTCCCTAAATGATCATTTTAATAATCCTATATATAATCACCGTCTAACTAGGTTTAGGCTTACTCTGGCATTTAGGAGAGTGGGATATAAAAGCTTGAAGCTACCACGCTACATAAACCTTATCAAAAAAAATATTGTATGGGCTATACAAAAAAATTACTTTTTGCCCGAGCTTTCTCACATGAGTTCGATATTCATACAATTTTCAAACCTCTTTGGGAGTGAATTAAAAAAAACACGATACTCAAAGGACGCCTAAGCTATGCTTTTATAGCTATATGTCACACTTCTGCCCAATCCGTCGAGTGGTTTGAGTGTGCGTTAAAAGATCATCGCCTTACTGATCTTTTAGTAACCTTTTCCAAGTTTATTTATCCTATGTTTAGTTGAACTCCGATTTTTATATACTATCCTCTTCCTATAATATCCTCCGATATTTAGGTATCGGTTTAAATATGCATGGAATAATATTAAATAATAGTTATCACAACTGGGAGCAAACAATCCAACTCCTCGGAAAAGAAAAATATAAAATACTTATATATCCAGAGCCCTAATTGGATGAAGTGCCAGCGCAAAGAACAGTCAAACATATGCCATATCACCCTATCTAACGGGTACATAGGTATAGGATATAAGTGTATTTAACCCTAGAAATAGCAAGAACAAGCCCATTTAATAAAAAAAACAATAATATAAAGGTCATTAAAATTCATATAAAACTTAAACTCACATTATTCGGTCAGTCAAAAGTAAATGTGGATTGCCTCGCTTTAGCACCCTCAACTTATCAAGTTAAAGATAAATTGTGGTACCTGTTCAGATGATAATATAATACCTTACCTAGTGCTAAAAGCATTCCTAAAGTAAAGGTCAGTTACTGTTCTTTTGTTTTTAAAAAAGGTTAAGGCTACTTATCAACGTACGTATTTATTATACTAGACAATGAACAACCATTTTACTCCTAGACATTTTGGTTCCTTTCAATGATAATATGTAACTTACTTCTACTGTGAAAATCGTTGATTAGGTATCAAGACGACTGAAAATCTATATTATTTATGAAATACATTGCTACAACACAGATAGTTTTAATTAACAGCCAAAAAGCTGAGAACTTATTCTTAAGAGTTCGATATTAGTTTATAATTACGGATCTTCTTTATTTTTCTTAGTCGTTCAAACTGAGCCAAATGGCCCTGGCTACTACTTGGTTGGTGTAAGTAGAACTTATATAGATTAAAGGTTTCCGTCTACATAGATTCTATATCTTACTGTCTTCTGTGCGACTGTCTAAGTATCTAATTACATATACTTACTGGTAGTCACAATTAATGCGCGAAAATAAGTAATTAAAACTTTTCGACCTTATTGCAGTCAAAATATTTAGACTATCGGACTTCTAGGTCAGATTATCCTCAACTACTTATTCTGAGTAATTTCGGAACGAATTGGATTGTTTTTCTCAGTTCCCCGATTGGATGTATTTCAACTTTTATTGTGTCTCGAATCCCGGTCGTAAACTTTAATACCGAACCCGACTACTGCGACCTTCTCTATAGCTGATGTATATTTGTTTGTGCTTATTAAAAACTTCCTTGTATGTATTCAAATACTTTTAAATCTTCCCGGAAGGCACAATTATTAACCCTTTTGTTTCAAAGTTCAAATTGTTCAACTTCGTAGCGTAGGTACACTGTAGCGCTCTTGGCGGAATGTTTGTTAATGAAAAATCTGAAGTGCAGAATTTTCTTTTGCGAAGCGACTTCTGCACACTTCACTGATTTTGGAGAAATTTGAAGAGACTTTGACGTTTAGTGTTTCGATGCTTACTTAGGATAACGAATTGAGGAATTTCAAAATGCATTACGCGCTGGCCACGAATTATCGCGAGGAGCGAGTGGCGAAGCGTCCAAAGACAAAAAAGGAATGGAATATTTTATTTATTTATTTATTTATTCGATATTATACCAAGTAGGTAAATTTATTCTCATTTGGCTGTGGCTTTCGCCCAACTTGTCATCAAGGGCTAACAAATAGTAGAAAAAAATACAAAAAAGCAGCAGTTGGTCCCAGCCCTGAGTCTCCATAGCAGGTCAGTTTGCGAAAACGGGGGTTAGTCCCACTTGATTCATTGAAAGTTATGAGTATATATTATGTTCGTCATTCGTTTCGCTTCCATTACGGAATTAGTAATCAAAGCCGTTAGAGTGTAAGCAAACAGACGTTCTGCTCAAACATGCGAGAATTGCGGGTTCTTCGCGCCACATTCCTGACTTCCTGAGTGTATTGACTCGAATTCCCCATGTACCCATTACAAAGCTACGAGTATCTGCCATTACTAAGTACAGATAGAAAATAACATATAAATGTCCTATTTTTATAGGTGTTCAATGTTCATAAATTTTTAATGACACCTATTAAAACTAGTTGACGGCCGATTGGCGCAGTGGGTAGTGACCCTGTTTTCTGAATCCAAGGCCGTGGGTTCGATTCCCACAACTAGAACATGTTTGTGTGATGAACATGAATGTTATTCAGTGTCTGGGTGTTTATCTGTGTATTATAAGTATTTATGTATATTATTCTTAAAATTAATCATCAGTTATCTTAGTACCCATAACACAGGCTATGCTGTGGCGCTAGATGGCGATGTGACACTACACATTTCGTAATATATTTATTTTGTATTTATTTATCCTAGTGTTATTTAATACCTAGTAGGTTTTATCGCTGTTTTATATCTTAGAAGAGTGTAGGTCCTAGACCACCACGTAGACTAAATGCGGATTGATGATCATGTTTTCTTTTTTTATCATTATGGAGAGCAGTGAGGTTCAGGAATATTATTTATTTATAATGACCACCAAAAAATATATTTTTCTAGGTTCAGGATGATTTTGTTCACCCTGAAAGCAAAGTTTCTACGTGTAATAAAATTGCTTTAAAATATCGGTACCCCGGACAGGCCGACAGAAGTCCTACCTATTAGGCTATCACTGCTTTTAAGCTTTCGATCTTTTACTTACCTAATTGATGTCAAACGTTGTTAATACGAAATTAAATGTAAGTATCAGGTAAGGATTGTTGCCTATAGATACTGAAGTATTCTTAGGTACCTACTAAGTTCAATAGTTCGAAAATAGTAGTAGGAGGATGTCTCATCATCACATTAACCCATTACTGGCACGGGTCACTACGCTTAATAAGAAGGAGTTAAGGGGGTAGTCCACCACGCTGGCCCAGTGCGGATTGGTGGACTCCACACGCCTTTGAGAACATTATGAAGAACGAGGCATGCAGGTTTCCTAACGATGTTTTCCTTCACCGTTGAAGCAAGTGATTTAATTAATTAAAACGCACATAACTTTGAAAAGTTAGAGGTGCTTGGATTCGAACTCGGCCCCCGAAAGTGAAGTCGATCTCCTACCTAACGCGCTATCTTCGCTTTGTAGGCTGTCTATCACAAAGTTTTCTATTCCAAATAGAGTCTGTCTTTAATGTTGTTTGCTAACGCTACTTAACATCTGTGCACTGACTTGTATGGGTTAAAACAGACTTGTGTTTGCAATTCTTGCTAATTGCCGCAGAGTCTTTCAGCTGATCTTACACCTCTCAGCGTGGCTTACTACGTCGACTATTTGCATACCTAATATACATGCAATACTCGCCTGTGGATCGTTGGGCGAATCGAAAGCTTCAATTTAATACTAAGTTACCTGCTTTGTGTAAATAATTTGCAAAAAGCAGATAACTTAAGATTGTTATTCCGACAATGCGCACTGAGCCAGCGTGCTGGACTACGGTCTTAATCCCTTCTCATTGTGGGAGGAGACCCGTGCCCTGTAGTGGGCCGTTAATCGGTTGATATGATGATGATGAGATAACTAAGGATAAAGTTGTGTAAATAAATTAATATTAATATTATTTTGTAATATTCCGTAAAATATATCAAACATTCCTAAGCTAAATTTGCGAAGATCATTCCAACCTATACGTTGCAATTTATAATTACTTCAATGTTTAAACACAACCACCTTTAGATCATAGGCAGACGCAGCGTAGGTCGGTAAACGCAGCGTAGGTCGGCCAACGCAGATAAGGTCGGCCAACGCAGTGTAGGTCGCCCCCAACGCGGTGGACAGATGACATCAGGCGAGTCGCTGGGAGCCGCTGGAGGCAAGCGGCCCAGGACCGTGGATTGTGGAACTCTCTACAAAAGACCTATGTCCAGCAGTGGACGTCCATTGGTTGGAATGATGATAAATAATGACTTTTAGATCTTCCCAATGCACGCTTTACGGATTATACGGTATCTTAAAGTTGGTCCGTGGACCATACTTTTAGATGTTGATTTTACAATTCACTTTATCATAAATTACAGTCTATAACAGTCCATTACTTGAGTAAAGGCCTCTTCCAAAGGAAGAATTTGCCTAGGCAGAGGATTTTTGAATTTGCCTTGGATTTGTCAGTAGAAGATAGAAGTAGCACAGAAGCTGCTGCCTATTCCACACTATATTCCCTTTGTACGGCACCCACGGGAAGGGGTATACCGTATTCTGATATGCCATGGCACCCTTTCTTTAGCTATAAAAATTATAGAAATAATTAGTTACCCCGTGTAGATTTGCTTGGTCTTCGCGGAGCATAGCAAATTAAGCTTAGAAGTGTTCATTGTTCATCATGGAATTCCGCAAAATAACACCTACTAACATTTAAAAAGTTATAATATATTTCAAATAAGAAAAAAAAAACAGAAAACACTAGAAATGGTATCTTGAATAAATTTTATATAATTGAAATATTCCACCACATGGCACTCTTTCTTTAGCTATTAACATTATAGAAATAATTAGTTACCCCGTGCAGATTTATCGGGTTTTCGCGGATTATAGCAAATTAGGCTTAGAAAGGTTCATTGTATATCATGAAATTCCGCAAAGTAACACCTGCTTACATTTAAAAAGTTATAATATGTTGTAAATAAGAAAAAATATCAGAAAAATTAGATATTGTTATTATAAATAAATGCCAGTACAATCTACATAAACATGGTACCCATTTAAATCTTTTTTTTTCCGGTGGAGTCAACAACCAAATATTATGATTAATGCTCAACTTAGCTTCTATTTTCACATTAACCTATGTTTTTGTTGGAATAAAAAAATATCCCAAGGTACCAAGTACCTACCAAAGAGTGGGAAAAGTATTTGATTATGTAAATTTTATTCTATTTAAAAACCATAGATACCGAGCAATTAGAATAATTGAGTGAACTCGTCGATCATAAAAGCTATATAACAAAAGCGCACAATTAAAACGTTATAAACAACACCTCAAAATGTTCTCAGACGGCGCTTGATAAGTAACAATGGCTACCACCAGTGATTCTTAAAACCTTCTTTTATAAATAAAGCATCAAAGTTACATTTTGGTAGGTATATTAAGAAGATTTATTACCGAAGGATTTACATTTGGGAACTAATTTAATTAAATGTTCATTTATATTTAAGGGGTAATTATTCGAGAAATAACCAAAATTCAATGTTTACTATCTTTATTACTACCTACTACTATATCTAAATATACTTAGTTTGTTTATTTACCTATTTCATATGTAACACAAATTATGATAGTATGAATGTTAAATTGTTGATTTGGTAGTTCATGTTGGAAAGGTAGAATCGGCCTTTAGATCCGATGGCCACTACAAACACAGGGTTGATTTTTAAATGTTCTTATAGAGCCTTAGTATAAATAAATTAAATTAAAATTTTAAAACTTTTAGTTCCCTTTAACGTAAGTTGGTAAGAAGTATTCAGATAACCTTGCAAAAAGCATTAAGATGAATAATAAATAGGGAATTGTATATGACTCTTTTAGTACCGCGTGATTTTGCGGTGAGGTGCTAACCTACTTTGAAAAACTCTGATTAAATTATTTTTATACCATCTTAATGTGTTTAAATCGCATTGCAATTCTAATAAATGTTATCTCTTAGTCAGTTTTTATGTCGTCTGATTGCAGTTTAATCTTTAATTCGGTTTGATAGTGAACCGCTACTTAACAGTACTTTTAAAGCCATAAAATGTAGAGATATCTATTGTTAGATATTCATTAGAATATTATTAAAGTAAGCCATTCTTAATTGTACTTACCTATCTAAGTCAAACAGTAGGTATGAATGTACCTATTAAACTCTATCTTGGTCCAACCTTAAACCAAAAGTCATCTATTATCCTTATTTGACCTTGATTAAGAGCCAAAGAATTTCACCTACCTAAGCAGGTATAACTACTCAGTTCTAACGTATGTACTGAGAATAAAGTTTGTACCAAATTGGCACCTACCTCAAACAACTATCTATGACTATATTGTTTGCCAGTGCGCAAGAATTTGGGAAAATGTGAAATTATCATAGGAGCCATTAATTAAAATACTTATATAATGTGTATCTAAACCATCCAGGGTGCCACCCAAACGCATACCAAAAAAATAATTCAAATCGGTCCAGCCTTTTAGGAGGAGTTCAGTGACATACACACGCACACAAGAAATATATATATAAAGGTAACATTTTACATCAGTAGGTCTAATTGGTTATAGATTCAGGAAAAAATATTGCAGAAATATATTTCTAAATACATGATTCCTCATTTAAAACCTTTTTTCAATTAAAATACTCAATAATATAGTCACCCAATCGGAAAAAGAAAAAAAATGTTACAACTAGCCCCTCTCTCCCGTATACCTAGAATAAACATTTTTAATATTGGCATATTATTCAACATTATCAAGATCAGAGAGCTGGGCAAATGCTTCTTCTCTCATAGGACTGAGGGTTTTTCTCATAGGATAAGGGTGGTTCCCTTATTAAAGGTACGAAATTGTATTACCTACCTATCAAGTTATTTTCTATCTTGTAATACTTTGAAGGAAGAGGGCAATGGGTATGGATACGGTCTACAGGTACTACCTCTAATTACTCTCACATATTTTAGTACATTATGAACTTGGTGTTTACGGGCCACGCATGGATTCCTATCTACAAATGGAACCCTGACGCTAATTAGTGTATTAGTAGTAATAAAGCGCGATTTAGTTGCTGATATTGTGTGTTGCAAGACTACTTCTGGATATCTACGGTATCTTCTCAGGTGGTCCGAAATAAGTATTTTAATATGACTAGGAAAAATGTAGAACAATTATACATTTTAAGACATATTGTAGTCTAATTGATTAAAGGTCGATTAGCACATATTTCACGTAGAGAAAGAGGTGTCGCGGAGGATTGTCGAAGTTTTCCCATCATCAGTGAAGATATATGTATGCTTCGCGTTAACAGTGTAGCTTTAGCTGCTCTACATCCGGTGGGGTTGCGTGAACGCATTTTCCAGAGTAAAAAAAAAAATCAAACAGGTGGTTCAGACATTTTTACACATTTACGGCAGATTTACGTATTTCATCAACTGTGGCTCTAAAGGATTTACATGAAGACATGCGTCTTTAGACAGGTGTATTAGATTCAGTAATTTCTAGCTCCGGGTCACCCAAACCGTAAAATCTGACACAGAAGTTTAAGAACTTACTGTAACGACAAAAATTAGGGCAATCTTTTTTTTTAGTTTTCGATCAGATTTTCTTTCAAAGTTACTAACAGTAAACACCGATTAAGCGTGCGTACATTGCTTCGATGCGTGTTCCAGTTCCAGTTTTATTCGACTGGACTAATGGGTAGACATTTTTCGAATGGATAAAAAAATAACGAAAAAAACAACGTACCTTTTTCTTACCAGAAAAATCCTATAGTTACCTACCTACTATACTTTGGCTTGCCCTGTGAATGGAATCTAGGATCCCGTGATCTATAAACATGATAATAATTGCTAAAACAACAAGGCAGTTGAAGCTACAATGAGTACAACAAATTTATAAAATTAGGTAATCCTGCAATGTCCTCGTAAAAAGTAAGGCGTAAAAAATCTCGCAGCGGCATATTATTTACTCAGCACACAAACACTCGTCGCGACTCCCTGTATGCCCACTTGAAAAATCTCACAGCGAGGCAAATTGAAGAAATGAGATACGAGGGATGGGTACCAGCGGCGCACGCTTCGAACGAATCCACGAACGCTCCGCCCGCCCAGCGAACGCATACCGTCGAACGCCGCTGCCGCGACTGGCCGCGCCAAACCGTGCTCCGCGATACAGTGAACAAAAAACAATTTACAACATACTAAAAGTGATGATACTAGTTTATCGACTATAAATCTGTGCAGTGTACAATCTTGTGTTCGTCATCAAGTCACAGGTAAGTGATAACTGCTCAGTCGCATGCCGCGCTGTTTGAGGAGCAAACACGCGTGAAACAAAACAATGCGTCGGGAACCCTTTGGGTGTCGTGTTTATGTTGGTCTGTGACAATTCGACACTTTTCGTTGAATTTTAGCTACGACCGTAACGTTTTTCTAGTTTAAGTGTGCGCTTTTGACTTCTTTATATAGGTACCTTTATTTTAGAGAGTTACGTTTACTTTCTATATATAAAGATGAAGTATTATCATGTATATGTTTTGATAAGTACAAACATTTATTCTAGATATGCAGACAATGCGGCAAAGTTGCATTGCTGCTGCTGTAGATAGTTAGCGATCTAGAATTACCATTTTTTAACAATCTCAAGTTATCCTTTTTATGGTATGGTCCTGTCTAGATATCCAACGCCAACCATATTATATGTAGGATAGTTTAACAAAAGCGCTGAGACCTTTTCTGAATCTAATTCGATTCCAGTGCAATATATATTAGTTTTTTTTATAATAAGTTAGTCGTTTTCTTTTATCAAGGCAGTGCAGTATCGCAGTTATTCGTTAGTTTGTCTACATTCTTAATAAATGAATACCTACTTATAGTTTATTTTTCTTTCAACAAATCGTAAAATACTTAGCTTATAAACCGAATGTTAACAATGTTTGTTAGTCAGTTTCAGTTCCATTATTCAAAATTATTAAAATAATTGTCAAAAAATACATACAGTTAATCTTCTATATGTTCGATATTTTTATTTAAGTTATTTTAACATTTGTTTCCAGTTTTTAACTATGTGGGTTATTTATTTTACCTACGCAAAAAAAAATGAAAATATTCTATGTACATTGAGACAGGGAGAGGTTTAGATTAAAAAAAGAGACTCGATAATTGAATGCAATGCAATGTTGTGACGAAGTAAATCTTCTGTAGCTGAAATAAATAAATACATTTTCAAACACAATAAAACATTGATTTAATATCTGAGTAACCACTCTCGTATATATAAGCTCACTGCATTGATTTATTATGCAAATATAAGCAAACTGCAATAAAAGCTCTATATATGTACAGCAGTTTCAATTAACTAATACGAAATCTCAGGGATAGGTTATCCATCACCAAATTCCCTATTCCCTTAAATATATTGTGAGACCTAATGTTTACACAAGGTAGATGTTTTTTCAAAACCTTTATTAAAATTATAAATAAAGTCTAGAGTGACACTTGCTTTATTACGTAGAAACGTAAGTAGAGACTTCTTAATACTTTGCATTATTTTCTTTTCTACAATTATTTAGCAAGTAAAACAGTTGGTATATACTTTATAGGTAGATAAGATTATGTATTGCTTCCTACACTTAGCTACCGGAATGACCAAGGTTGCATATTTAACTTCTACAAAAACAATTAATTCTCTTAATTTTCATTTACTCTGAATCAAGGTGACTCCACAGATTGTAGAGTTTGTAATTGTTATTGCAAAAAGTCTAAATCAATAATCATTAAAATAATTTATTATCTTTAGCATGATCAATCATCATCATATTTATGAATGGACGTCCAAGGTTTTGTGTCCCTTATGATAAACGACTCGCCGGGACTCTTTTGATTTGGTCTGACTATATAGTTCTACCAACGCTTTGTTTTGTGATGCGCCAATCCAGCAACTTGGGATCCGCGACCTCAAAGCACCTTTTGACTCGCGTCCTCCAAGCTGTGTACCTATCCAGCATATAATCAATAGGTACAGCATATAACCTGTAACAAAAACGGAGAATTAAATAATATATAATATAGGATAATTAAATAGGTCTGTGGTCTTATTAAGTGTTCTGTATAATACTGCGTTTCATTTCATTGATATAAGTAGGTACCTATAGGTAAGGTGAAAAAGCGAAGTGTTCTATGTGTAGGCATATACTACTTCTTTGTCTAATATAAATCAACACAAACACTATGTAAATCAATTCAATCCATCACAGTTCGCTAAATGAATGACATAAACCGTAAACTTATAATGGCCTACGATTCACCCACGTGCACGAGCCTATTCCACCAGCCCATTCTGTGTCCTTATTATGCGTGGCATAAAGTTCAAATTAGAAGTTTGTTGAGAAGGCTGTATGGGACACGTTATTACACTTTATGTAGTTCCACATAAAACCAGACAGACACCCAAGCAGTGGATTTAAAAGCAATCCGGCTCTTGTGCAACTATGGAGCAGTAAAGCAATTTGAAGCGGGCATAGGTCAATTTTTAAGGTACCTCTCCATTTACGATTTGTTGTTATTATCTAGCAGTCCTATATTATATTTGAACACCACACTACGGTTGTAAACGATTTGATTGCACCTATTAATTTAGCGTAAGACTTTTTGTGTTTGTTCGCTTTTAAACTGATGGTACTTAGTCAATGTTTTATTACGTTTT
Source organism: Pararge aegeria (assembly GCF_905163445.1). Lineage (NCBI taxonomy): Eukaryota > Metazoa > Arthropoda > Insecta > Lepidoptera > Nymphalidae > Pararge > Pararge aegeria. The sequence goes on from NC_053189.1 coordinate 11,883,726, forward strand.
TCACGCTTATTTTTATTAGGTAGGCTGTACCTTCTTATTTAGAAGCCTGGTTTTACTATGCTACTCATATATTTTATTTTATTTGTTTTTATCACTGCTAGTGGGTGATTTGTCTCTAGTAGCTGTACATTAATAAGTTACTGAGGTCCTGAGGATGATGACGACGATGATCTATTTGATACCTAAATTTGTCACCATTAAGACATTATACTACCCATAGTTCAATATTACGATGGAATAGACATACGTTCGTAATAACTTGTTTTGGAAATACTTTTCGTACGTTAGCTTTATCTAAATTTACCAAAAAGAAATAGTTGTTTAACCTAGCAAGGTTGACGCATGCCGTTTTATAGGATGGGTGACCGGCATTATAGGTCTAAATCCGGGCTTTGGAGAGCACGTTTAGCTATCGGTCCCAGACACATGATCGTTATCTTTAAGTCAGAGTTGGATCCCTAATCACTTGATTAGGGATCCAAATACAACTCTCACCCAAATTCTAGTAGCATGGTATGGTATTCTCTCCTTATCTCCTATTCGAGGTCTGTGCTTAGTAGAGACTTGGTGAAAATACATGATTATCGATAAGTTGAGCGCTGTGGTCTACTCAGTAGAAGGTTAGCGGGGGTAATTTGGTCATTTATAATTTCTCGTTTTTTTGTAGTTTGTTCTGTTGGAAGACTTTGGCTGTGGCTAGTTACAACTGAGATAACGTTGTCGCCAAGTGGTTTAACGTTCCGGTTCCGGCCGCTAAACCGATTAGGGGTAGGAATATTTAGGAATATGAGTGTTATATTTAGGTTTATGTGGTAATCTACGTTTCTTACAAATTTTACCTTAAATTTCTTTGAAAGCTGCCAGTGATATGGTAGACTTAATTGCTAAATAGAGTTTTATCACTAATTGAAAACGAGAGACGAAGGTACCTACCTACTTACCAATGCAAGAACTTCAGTTTTAAAAGTAATTGACTTAAAAGCTGTTCACTAGGTACAATCCGATTTTATGAGAGCATTGAACGTTGATGAATCAAGTTTCTAATTTATTACCCAATGTACGTACCTACCTACCTACCTTACTAGGTATTGCAGAGTATTTTTTTAAGCTGCACTTAGGTAGGACCGATGTTCTTAATAATTTCAATCATTTTAAGTTATTGCGTAAACATAAGTTCCTCTCTTCAGGAACTTTCGGTGACCTCTCAAACAAGTAAAGTAGGAAGAACTTTCATAAAGGCGCAGTGCCTTTGACGAGCAGTGGCGGTACTACCATACAAGCCGAAAAGCCGGGCTTGCGTTACAATAAATATCTCTTTTAAATATTTCTCGACTATTACGAAATTAAATTAACAAAATAATTTAAACTTGATAGCAATGAGGATATAAATACAATGTTTTAACTTTTGTTTGCGTTACAACTAGTTGACACTTGACAGATTCATTATTATTGATTAGTAACTAGATAGGAGTTTATTATTGTTTTTTTGAGTTGAATAGTGCTTTTTACTGGTTTGTTTTTTTCACAAATTATAGTAAATATTGTTAAATATGAGCTCAATTTGTGTGCAAATTGTTTCTGTGGCGAAAAAAAAAAATAATTGGCGAACAATAGGTAAATTTTTGCATATTTTGTTTCTAATGAAAAGAATGGTTGGAACGCGGCTGGTTACGACATAAATTACCAGGCATCATAAGAATTAAAGAGAGCAGAACTCAAAGAAACACTTGGGATTACTATGATTACTTTTCAATTTTGGCAAACATTGCATAGAAACTTCTTTATCATAGTTCGCGTGCTGACCCTAACCGTAGCGTTTTTCAAAGATTTGTTGATATTTAGCACACAAGAATGGTGACTTAGAGATCATGATGAGTTAAATTTTTCCTTTAGGTAACTGGGCTTGCTCAAATTCAAAACCCTAGGAACGCCACTGTAGACGAGTCACCTAAAATACCATAATACTAAACGTTTCATTAACGCTTTGTTACTATCCTCTTTACCATCTGCCACTTCCTCATTGGTATGGTTAGAAAAGGTTCAGATGGCCTATCTTTGGAATATCATAATATCAACCCATTACCGGCCAACTACAGGGCACGGGTCTTCTCCTACAATGAGAAGGGGTTAAGGCCGTAGTCCACCACGCTGGAACAGTGCGGATTGGTGGACTCCACATAGCTTTGAGAACATTATGTAGAACTGTCAGGCATGCCGGTTTCCTCACGATGTTTTCCTTCACCGTTTAAGCAAGTTATATTTAATTAATTAAAACGCAAATACATTAGAAAAGGTAGAGGTGCGTGCGTGCTGGGATTCGAACTCGGCCCCCCGAAAGTGAAGTCACCGCTTTACTTCGAAATATAATAATAAAATACCGAAATTTTATAAAATTTTAAAATTTGTAAAACTTAAATATATTCCTCATTAAATGTCCGATTGGAATGAATTAAAAAGTATTTTACTACTATGTTACATAGCAGTAAAATACCATAGCATATGTAAATACCCTTGTAATAGATATAATTCCTATATCATGAAATAATTACTTAGATGGGTTTAGATGACTATTTTGAATGCAGCCGTTGAAGAAAACGTCGCTTGGATATAGACTAGGATAAGAATGGAAAGATATTCACAAACATCTATTTTTAATAGGTATCTTTGTGTATCGATTTATTAATAGGTAGGTAGGTACGTAAGGATAAAACTTTGTACCAAGATACCTCCTTGTAAGACCACTTTGATTGCATTTAAGAGTGTAAGATGTTCCATCGTTGACGATTTTATGGGTGAGGAGTGCAAAAAACTAAAACTTTTATAGTACCGGTCGACTCCATATCCCATACTAGTTTACATTTATAGAGCTAAGTAGTATCCAATAGTAAGTAGGTAAATATTTTCATCTTAGGTAGGTAAAACCGATTTAACGCAATGTTTTATGTAATCAAGAGCGATCATAAACCGCACGTCGGTAATTACAATCGTGTAGTGAGTGTAAATTTGAGTTGTACGATGTTATTTCTCAAAAGAATCGCCATTTAAAGTAGTGAAACGGTGAAATCTAATCAATATCCAATCAGCGGCCGGCAGTAAAGTTAACTAAGCGGGAAATTAACTGAGTCGGCGCTGTCTACTGTAGCAGGTACCTCCAACAGTAGTTGGAGGAATTAAAGCGTCGAGCGTTTTGTCGTAGGTATCTACCCACTTATTTAAATACATTCTAACTAATAAATAAGCAGAGATTAAAGGTAAATGAACACATCATTTTTACAATAATTTCATGTTATGTTTAAAACTAATGGTGATGATGTTGAAAAAGCCGGTTTCTTATCGGCAGAATTGTTCTTCCAAACTGGTAGGACATAAATGACGTTTCAAGAGAGCTTATAGAGGGTTAAATGAGAAATACCAGATAACTCTCGGCCTTGCAGTTCCTATCATTCAAAGCAACCACTTTTGTTATAGGACTTTTCAAAATTCAGTATTAATTTAATTCATACAAAGAAGTCATCTCTTCAAAAGATTGGATTTCAATTGGAATTAGGGTCATAATTAGGCTTCAATGCTAAATTACTATTATATGTACTACACGTACCCACTACTTATCATGTCTTTCCAAGTATGTGATTAAACGCAATGATTTTTAAAATGAATAAAAATTCTTATATGAATGGTTTTTTATATTGAGGATAGGTTTAAGATGAATGTTGGTAGGGTTAGAAATAATTGGTTCCTAAGGTAGGTACTTATTCGTAGAGCTACAAATGCTACGAAGTCACTTGAGCGACTCAGTTACCGAACGTCTGACTATTATTTTGACGTTTGACGTTTTGCCTATTATTTGCACGTAACTGTATGCTAGATTTTGTAGGAAAAACCAATATAAGGGTAGTTCTACAAATTGGGGAATTTTACGGGACTCACTTTACAGCTCCTTTATTTATTTACCAACGAGTAGTTTTCGGTTTAAAGTATTAATAAAGATCAAGTCTTATTTTGCTTGGTCACTGAAATTCAACACGCTTAAATGAAAAAAATAACCTCTATTTACGTATAAGTAAATAGAGGTTTTTTTTATTAGATGGTATCGAGCTAACCTGCTAGAGTATGGTAGTCATATTAAACCCATAAGTGGGTAGGTACCTACTCCTAATCAGTTTCTACGCGACATAGTGTCAGAACGCTAAAACGATTAGTTCTTCGTTCCGCGTATTTGTTGGGAACTAGCCACGGCCGTAGCCTCCAACCAGATCAGAAATTATAAATTTCCAAATTTTACCCACCGAGGATCGAAACCGCGACCTCCCTCTTATACGACTACAGCGCTCACCACTGCGTCAGCAGTAGGCGAAACGCACATAACTTAGAAAAGTTAGAGATGCTTGCTGGGATTCAAACTAGCCTACCCGAAAGTGAAGTCGAAGTCCTAACCACTGCTTAGGTATCACAGTTTAGGTAATACTTAATTATTATTTAAACGCTTTTACCAAATATTTGTGTGAGTTGTGAGATTGCCTATCGTATTAATATTCCGTGAAAGCTAAATGCAGCATTACACCGTGTAAACTGTAAACAATAAAGCGCTATTTAACACGAAACCGGCCAATTCAGCGCTAATAATTTGAAATGTTATGAACTTTTGAGTCAATAAATCGTGCAAACGACTCTAAAGGTTGTTATTTGTCGTAAACGCTTACAAATGGACACTAAAACTGTTGGAGTTACAGTGACGTAGGTATCTATACGTGTTACATGCTTTCCTATCACAAATTATATTTGATAGTGCAGTTAAGGATAGGTTAGGTCATAAAAGTCTTTTAGTAGGTACCTACATACCACAGCAGTAATTCATCTAAACAACTGCCTCATTCGTGTAGCGGTAATCATGTCCGACTGCAGATCACTAGTTCCTTCCCAGGTCTGGACAGTGAATAAGTTCTTACATTTTGGCTTACTCTGTCAAGAAATTCTTGGTGCCAGCAATATAGTTTCCTAGTTTGGCAATTGGCGGTGATTTACCAGCGTGCCTCAGAAACACGTTAAGCTTTCGGCCCTCCGTCCGGTGTCCGATCTTTTTACGGTCGTATTGGATCAACCGTCGCATATGACTATGAGAGAGGTAATTGAGAATGCACCTGTGTGTGCAAACATACTACGTGCATTATAATCTTTCCCGCTTAGTTGGAAAACCCTTCTGAAAATTGCCGTGGCCGGAACCGGTCAGAGAAAGTGGTTACCTAAATGTCTGTGTTTATCTTAACTTAACCTTTGCCCTGCACGTCCATGGTAACATAGAGCAATGTGTTTAGGAAAAGGTAAGTAAATCCCTACAAAACAGCTGCGTCCATATGCAGTAGTGGACGTCCTGTGGTTAAGGTGATCAGGTATAAGTAGGTTAGTACAGTTTTCTTGAGTGATTCGTAAAACCAGATTCTCATGAGCCTTAGGTAGGTACGTGTCGTGTCGTGACGAGTGGGTAGGTTGTAAACCAACGGAGTCCGCCTTAGAGCGCTACGTATGTAATTCCTTAGGTATAGTTTGCGCATGCCAATAAAAAGTGTACAAGCTCGGAAGGCTTTTTATGTAGTTACTTATCTACTCTACCAGCCCCAAGTCTCGATCGTTAGTGAAATTAAGAATCCAGCTTTACAGGTGAGTATAAAGGAATTTTGCGATTGATTAATTTCTAAGTAAATAGAAATTAATTAAAGTCTTGACGATCAAAAAAAAACCGCATGAATTTTTTTCATTATTGTTAGGCCCCAGTAAAAATACAGACTGCTTACAACGACGCAACATTGTAGCAGAATAGTGGGTTTCAACTCTAACTGTTTCTTCCCAATGTGTTTTTTTTTTAATTTTTGTAATTAAAATTGTAAGTACCTACCAGGTTTTATGTGAATATTCTCAGAATGTGCCAGAATACATGGATACCTAGGTTACTAACGTAGGATACAAACCTTACTTAACTTAACCTAATGTACCTAAGCACCTTCCCGTCTATTGATTTTCGTTTGAACAATCCTGGTCTACCTGTGTCTACATCCACTAAAAGCCTAACACATTAAATTTAAGTTTCAATAGTTTAATAATAGCCGGTAAATCTAATAATTTACACAAAAAAAGCAATATTTAAAATAATCCTTTAAACGCAGTTCTGTACACAGACAACAACACACTCCATAGCTCTAAATTGATACCTTTCAAAAAAGTTAAAACCATTACAGACTACCAACACACTGCCCTTTTCAACATTCAATAACTTATCCTTTGTATAATAAGCTTCCAGCTTTATCTCGTGGCGAACTTAATGGCATTAGGTACCTACCCAAGTTCGCTTCCCTTTCCATTATAAAAACAACATTCTAAAGATGGCAGAGTACGGAGGCGCGGTCTTTATTCTTGGTTTCGGTGGTAGGTACGTAGGCGTGGCTTGATCGAGCCCTGCCCTTTGCAAATGGCGCCGAAATCGACCAATACTAACACAGACAAAGCTTCCTTTTTTGAATGAACGGATGTCACTGGTGAATTTGCAAATGAAAGTTGAAAGCTAATATTTAGGTAGCTAGGTACATGTATGGGCGCTTACGTAGGTTTTATTATATGAACCTATAGATCTGTATATGTATATTTTATCTTAAAAAACTTGAAAATGGCATAAATTTATTTACATTGTAATTACTTACTCATTATATATTTTCTAGCTCATTTAACTATATTTATTAGGAACTTACAAAAATATAATTAATTTATTTCTGTAAATAGATTTCACTATCAAAATTATACCTGCTGCGACATATAGTACTATTTTTTTATGTAGATAGGACGTAAGAAACAATTTCCAAATAAAACTTTGTTTTTAAAAATACTAACTATAAACACGCTTACTCCTATTAGCTGACGTCTATCCATTAACAGCGAAACTAAAGTGTAACCAAATAACATTTAACATTATGCTACGTAGTAGTTGGAACCGAAGTAGTTACCAAGCGGTTTACAGGTATTTTAAGAGATGTCGCTTTCCTAAATTAAGAAAGCTTTCGGTAACTGGTTCCAAAGCTCTTCCACAGATGGCGCTGTAAAGCAGTTGAATTTTTGCCTTCTACCCTCACTAGATGGCAGTGTTACGTTGTATTTAACATAAAGGTATTTTACTAATTTGAAAGTATTTCGTATTAGTACAACGTATTTCTTATACTTAAAAAATAATATTGCTTTTACATCTATTTTTATTGCCTGAAATAAACAACGGAATGGAGATTATGGACTTTAAATGCACATCTTACACTTAGAACATTTATTTACACATACAGATAAAATACCTGACGCATACCACTCCGTATCCCTAACGGAGAGGTTATGGTATGCGTCTGGCATTATCACTTAGTACCCTGCTTCTTAGTGATTCTGCTGCTGCTACATGGCTGGTGATTCCATATGAAACTACACATACCTAATGTATTTGAAATTCTTATTAGTAAACTTAACCTGCCAGCCTTAGGACTGCGGTGGTTTAAATGAGTCCTACTTAAGTCTTACTTAATTTCTTTTTTACGGTTTTTCGGTCTTGCGAATTAGCTTGTGTCTTCCTACCGATTTTAGGTGTCAGTTACTTGATAAAGTTTAATACTAAGATACTCCTGATATTTTTATTTTGCCCCGTCGTAAATAATTGAATTGTATTAAATTACTTTGAGGCTGGTCTCACAATATGTTCCTATCCGGAATGTCTCCCTGAATTCATAATTTAAATCAAAAAACTTAGAATTCCATACAATGTCAGTATGCTCAGCACACATTCAGACTTTTACACATTATAAATTTCTCAGATCAGCTTAAAAGATACTGACAAGCCTTCTGAATTTGGATTCAGAATATTTAATATTATGATTTCATAGCGCGTGTATTCCAAAATATTTGAATAGAGTGGCACTCATACTGGAATCGGATTATGAATTATTTATTATGTAGAGCCAAGAGCTTTGCGATTAGTATTAATTTCTCTTCCATAAAGACGTTTGCATGTCTCGGGATTCACGAGACTACGGATCAATCTTATTTTCTAAGATATAATATGTGAGGCAAGATGCCAAAATTTGTGATTATGAATTCAGAGAGACAATCCGGCTGTGAGGCCAGCCTACTGCCGATTTAATTTTTTTTATCTATGTTCCTACTGTACCTACTATTTGTATTTGTATATAGGCTTCACTGATTCGCGAGTCTCTTTTTTATATCGGTTAGGTCAAAATCCTGACATTCGAATAGGTATGTAAGTGTAAAAGTTTTGTAGCCTGATATTAAAAATCTTGTTTTTATAGTTATAATTGACATGGTCCGTCAATTTTAACTTTAGAATAAACAATATCCACCAAGCTATATATTTCATATTTATGTCCCAAGGTAGAACCATTAAATACCATACCAAGAAGAAACATACTGGAACATTTGGTATATAAATAAATTTAAAAGGCCTATCTAGAAATGAAAAGTAAAATATAAATCTTGCTTCAGTAACACTGCTAAATATGGGGAGTCACTGTTGTAGCTACGTAGGTATATACCTATATCGTTCCGTAAGTTAGGTTGGGAAATATACAGAAGACGATTGACTGAGTCGAAGATTTCAAACACATAAGTAGGTAAAATTTTGAATCTTATCTCAACAATGTTAAATACGATTTTCCTTTGCATAGCCTGAAGCTTATTTAAGTTTCCATGAAAGGGGGGAATAGGGAGGCATTGGTATTGATCGGAAGCCATTTTTGAATCGCGCATGCGCTCTTCTTACTCTTTTTTATTTTAACTCTATGATGGCATAGATGGCGTTACTATTTTTTTTAAATAACGGCGTATATATTATACAAAAATAGCATGATTATCAACGTACTTAGTTAAAGACTCTTACTGTTTTACGAACGGATCCCTCATAGGAAAGAAGAGTAATTGTAGAGATTAGACCATCCACCTATGTAGGCACTTGAAGGCAATTGATGAATAAATCATCGGGTCTCCTCCCGGAATGAGAACGGATTAGACCGTAGTCCACCTAGCCGCCGGCGAAGTGTAGATTGGTAGACTTCTCCTGCTCTAAGAACTCAGGCATTCAGGTTTCCCCACGAACTTTTCCTTTTAAAAATAATTTAAGCAATTAAATAGGTATCACTTTCATCAATGGTGATTAATTATTACGAGTTATTTTATTCAATACTAAAAAGAAATTCAGAGATAGTCAGTACCTATTTGAAAATATAATTGATGTCCGTAAAAATAAAAAAAAAATTTAAAAAGAAAATGGACTGTAACAATATAAATATTAGAAGCAAAAAAAACTCGTTGTGCAGTTTATATAAAATATATAAAATTTGCTAATTCATTCAAGGGCAATTGTATATTTTTTTTAGAATTTATTATGAATATTATAATGTTAAGGATTACTTAAACGACAAAAACGGTTGGGTGTGAATTGCTTTAACTGCATAGTTTATAATTATTTTCTGTGAGATGGTGATAACAATAAAATTACCCGGCTAAGTTTGTTGTGGGTTCTTAGACCAGGGCGCGTTTGGAACCCTCGTAGCTTTAGATTTAAGTTGGCAACGAAGTTATCACCACCCTCTTACAATTATCTAAACATATATGCATGGAAGCTTCATAAGTACCTACCTGTGATAGGCCTACATGAATAAAGAATGTTTTATTTGAATTTGAAATAGGTACGTACTTTGTGTTTGAGTTTCTATTCATACTTAAATACCACAACTAGTCAAGATTATAAAATCTTGTAAGAAGTAAATGTTAGCCGCCCGTCGGTAAACTACCGTCGGCAGTCATTTAATAAACCCTCTGTTTGTATTATCTTTCACGTGTGTGATAAATTGTTATATGGAATAATAAAATATAATAATGTTTATTATCAGAAAAAATATCAATTAAAAAACCATCTCGCACAAAAGCCTACAAAACTTATTAACCATTCTTAAATAAAAAATAAATGGAATAATGAGCTATCATTAAATTAAACTCAATGCAGGTTCCCGTTTTATTTTAATTTTTTTTAAGTTTACTGATTCGAAATATGAAATATCAGCAAAATTCGTTCCGCTGTAATTCTATGAAGAAGCAAATAGATACCTTATAGATCAGAGACACCTGTCTCATGTAGCGCTTCAAATGGAATAGTATCAAAATTAAGCTCCGTGAAAAGCAAGAGAATCTGTGTGGTGTAATTTATAATTCCTTCAATCCTTATACTCCACACCAAACAGACCTTCGGCAATGTGCTCGTTTCGCTCCAAAACAGTAGCATACTCAGGAGATGTTGACTTTACAATGAATAATTGTTAAGTAAATTATTATAAATTACACCACGCAGATTCTCTTGCTTTTCGCGAAGTATGGCAAATTATGCCTAATTTTCATAATATATCATAGAATTCTGCCACGCCTGATTCTATCCAGTGCTTCAAATAAAGTCGAAACTTAAGCTGTCATATGTTTAACGGCAGCCAGTCCATTAGCTTAAATTGGCTTAGTATAAGATCTCTGTGATTAGACAGGTAGTACTAGCTATGGACTTATACCCCACGTGACGCCGCGAAGATGGCAACTTGTTGTGGCACAAGCTGCCTCATAACGACGCACCAGTTTTGGGGGCCCATTTCCCCTGGGATAAGCCTAATAGGCATCACACAGGGGGTCACCGGTAGGCTTGTTGGGAGCTCCCAAAGCTTCCCAGGTATAATAGGCATCGAGGGGAGGGGATTTAAGTAGAATGAACGAGTTATATGAAAAGAAACAATCCCAAATAATCAAATATATCCCCCCGCAGGGCTAGCATAGGCAGGAACAAAAATTATATCCCCGATTATATCCCCTGACAAGGGATATAGTTAGCGTGTCCACCTGCTAAAGCGCGGGAACATGCAATAGGAGTTTACTCTCGTTCATTATTACAAATATATTATTTGGATATTATTTGTGCGCCAGTGCTCTGAGAGTTGATAAAGCTGTGGAATAAATTTTACCCTTGCCCCGAGGAGACCATTATCTCGTTGCCCCAAGGAGACGATTATCTCCTGCCCATGCTAGCTGTGCAAGAATTTGGGCATGTCATCATGATCCGCCTTTAACCAAAAACATAAAAAATATATCCCATAAACCGTGCATTTAATTCAGGGATTAAAAGTAGCTCATTTGACTCATAATCCCATAAACAGTATTTTTTTTTGGAGATGCACGATGTTGCCTTTTTTACTGGTTGCAATGGTGGTATTTCTTATGACAACAGGACTTATTGAAAAACAATAGGTATGGATAGATGCCAATGTTCTAGAAAGAGCCTTCTAATTTTAGTATTATTTTTTGACGACCTCCCTGGCCCAACGGTGAGCGCTGTGAATTTAAGTAGAAGGTCCCGAGTTCGGAAGGCCAAGGGCCAGTTTGGGTATTTGTAATTTCTGAATTTTCTCTGGTCTGGTATTGTGGGAGGCTTTGGCCGTGGCTAGTTACCACCCTCCGACAAAGACGTGCCGCCATATCACATGCTATGCTTACTTTCGGGCTAGATGGCGATGTATGTATTGTCTAAAAATATTTAAAAAATCTTAAACTATACCTTCCTATGGTTAGCAACTATAATGTTTTATTTATCATCACGACTTGACTTAAAAAATACAGACCAAGCAGAAATTAAGTTTTTGCGGGACAATTCTTTTCAGGATTTATGTGAACAGGCCTATCATGAAAACGCTAGTTAAAGTCGGTGTTATAAGGCGATAGATGATAATACTTTAACAACACGCATACAATTCTGAAAAAAACTGAATTTCAGTTTTAGCGTGCAAAAACTATATACAGCTAAACGCAAAAGCAACCTATCAAAACAAATCTCATGATAAAATAACTTCGCTGTAAAGAATATTACTTTCAGTCGCGAAGGTCCCCCTTTATGTGTTATGAATAATGCCCGAGGGACGGAAACATTTTCTTGCATAGTAATTTTGTGTTATTTCTACAGATAGTTCCTACCCGCGACTTTCCATGTGTGAATTTCCTCTTTAATAAACAGAAACTACAATATGTCTAACAAAGATTAATTGACAATGAGACAGTTAATTTTTGTTTCCTTTTCCCGCAATATAATGAGGACTTGTGCTCGACCTCCGGTTAGGCTAAAAGGGGATAGCGGCATTCTGTTTTCAAGAGATTCACAGTATTTAGGTACCACCACAGAGTAATGAATTTGCGTAGTTCAACCCCCTGCCTATAGGAGAGCGCTTTTAAGCAACCAGTTCTGCTTACCTTGGATGAGATCAGATTGTGGGGCCATATTTATCTTTCCTTTGCCTATGTTCAGCATTCAAGAGTACGTCTCTAATAAACTGAGAATGATTACGATATAAACGTCAAGCAGTCGTGTAGGTGCGTTAAAATAAGTTATCACCCTCGAATCGGTAATCTATTTTCGTTAGTTTTTAACGGAGAAACCGTGGCGATAATCGCTTTTTTGTATAGTGTAACTAGCTATGGTCGAAGCCTTCGAAGACCGAAGAGAAGAGAGAAATTAGATATTATAAATTCCTAAATCTTCACAGTCGGGGAACGAATACAACAGCGGGGTGTTCATTCTTCCACTGGTTGTGTCCGATAAAGAAATAAAACTGACGGGATCTCATTTCAAGAACATACATTCTTGTAAGATATATTATTACTTTAAATTAATCCTTTACAGACAGCTTTTTGTTTTAAGTTTAAACCGAAACCGGAATCAATTTTCTTTCCAGTTATACTTCTTTTGGCGCATTAGGAAAAAATTGAGAGAGTAATCTTTACAAAATACTAACACCATGAAGTTAACTATAGCCAACATTTTGGTTTTTCCAAAAAAAGGTTTGACAGTTGACTTTCAATGATTCAAACACTACCTTTTTCCTATTGTTAGGGTCGTTTTTTCTTAATATTTTTATCTTGTTACGCTAAAAAAGTATAACTTCTAACGCGTGTACATAAGTACATACACGTTTGTTTGTTTGAGTCTGCATATACAGTATTCTATTGACCAAAGTTATATCATCTTTAGGTAGATAGCTATTTTTTGATACTTATGAGAGTTGCAAGCTAGTATATCTTGGTACACGTCACGTGCCCGCCGTAATAAAAGACAGCGGTGCCGGCAGAAACGCGCTGAGGGAAGTGACTTTCTTTATACTTTTATACTTTCTTTTTGCTTTTATACACTTTTCTTTTTTACGTCCCCGCTGAGGCCGGCGACGTGACGGAGATATTTCTAAGAGAATTCGGGACATTCTCTTGTGTATACCGTTATTAGCTACATATCTACTATCTACCTATTTTCTTTTCATGTTTTGTTGCCTTGTGTAGATTTATGACTGGCGTGAGCGGAAAATACAATGTACTTAAGATAAAAAAGGTTAGATAGAATCGAGCTTTCCCATGTTGTAGACCATAATAAGGTGTGTACACACTCCTACCCTTTCATTTTCATCTACCTTCTTCAATAAACTAGTTAAAAGCAAACACATATACTTAACCTAAATTTTTTTTTTCTCGTGGTGGAAAAACTTTATGGCGACCTCTGTCCTTTTGGGCAAACAGAGGTTATGTGGGACTCGTTTACCCAAACTAAAAACCAACACGGCATGTCCCTCTCGTTGGCTTTTGTAGACGTCCGGGGGACCTCAGGTTGGCCTAACTTATATGCGCTTCACAATCTACCATCGATTAGGAATGCGGATTTAACCGAGTAGCAGCTATGAAGAAATTATGAAAATTCCGGGCAGGTAGGAAGGGAAAGGCCGAGCAAAGTAAATACAAATTTCTTAACATATTGAAGACTCGTGCAGAAAAGGTAAAAAATACATATACATGACTGTAACACGCCTTATCAGTCATTTATTTATTGACATTTCGTATGGGATCGAGGCGGCTAAGAAAACATAATAGAGAACGCACAGTAGAGTTCTGTCTGCTTCTACTATCATCTACCTTTATAGCAGTAGATTGTAGCAGTGGATGCAGTAGTTATCTGCCCAGCGTGGTTGTTATGGGGCAAACCCCTCCTTTACTCTAGAAAGCTGCAAGTGAGGTCAAGTGATGCTGAGGTCAAGTGGGCGTTAACCTTATACTTTCTGCAAATTTCAATTTATCAGGCGGGTCGGCATTCTTGCGTTGCAATAAGTTTGTGATGCGCCCTGCAACCGTGTGCGCTAGCCTTTACTGTACGTCGATACTTCATATAGGTACCCACATCTTTTGTTGTAGCGTCTCCAACTAATCTCCTAATTTCTGAAATAAATTATGCAGCAAAGGGGAAGTCGGAAGATTAGGGGGCTCAAAATTTTGTTTTATTCAAATGATGTAACCCTTTTACGATGAAATCGAGTCGGCGGTGGGTCGGTCCTGAATGCGATAATTAAAACCTTTACAACAGTGACATTTATGCTGATGCGAGGATCCAGCCTTAATGAAGGGCGGGCTCTTTGACTACATCTACGGAATCCCTTAATTAACATTTCCCGTGTAAAGGTTTCAAGTTTAGTATGAACACTAAATTTCAAGCAGACATTTTGGTTGACGTATGTACTACTTATACCTACGCATCTAAATTGTACCTTTGTTAGTTTGTTTTGTTTACGAAACCCATTCACCATAGATTATTGTATGGCGCTCACTTCATCATTCCCTCCTATAAATTTTACCTCTCTTGTATTATAAAGCTTAGGCAGCAATGATATTGCCGTAAAATAGCTATTCTTAACAGATACAGACTCTTATTAAATCTTTATGTTAGGAAGGTACTTCATTCAAAATGCCTTAGATAAATAAGGGGATTTAAAAATAAGTGATTAAATTAGTAAATTTTAGGCTTTTCTTTAGTCACAAGTCACAATTTAACTGAGGTTTGTAGATACTCTGGTAACAACAATTTGGCTGGCGAATATGGGTGCCAATTTATAAAAGGAATAGTATAATTAATGTAAGAACGTAATCAAAGGTTTTTAAATCGAAAATGAGACATACTCGTATTCATGACATCCTTTTCTAAATATTCCCTGTCGATACGATATGTGATTGTAAGTTATGAATTTTTTCTTATTTCTTAGGAAAAATAAAATAAAACCTCAATTCATTATTTTTGTGATATTTGATTTATTTGCATTAGGTAGGTACATATTTTCTTTATAAGAGTTAACAATCATCACGAAGTGGCACACTGAAAAATAAAAATAAAAGCGTCGCTTCAACTAGTAGGTACCTAGGTACATAATGTAGTCCTACAGACATAACTTAAATTTCAATAATTTTTTTTGTGATCATTTTGTGAATCAGAGAAAAGCTATTCTTGAGGTTATTTAAAAATTCTATGGAGCAAGTACTGATATTTATTTTCGTATCTCCCTATTTACCAATTCAATTAGATTTTATAAGTTTTATGTTTTTAAGTGTTCTTTTCTACCTTTTAGGGTCCTAACATTAGGTTAACTAACTTTCAATAGGTAGTTTTTCTTATTAGTCGAAAAACACCTTATAATCTACCTTTAACATTGTTTCCATTTTAATGGTATTATATTGTTATACTTACTTATTAAATATAGGATCAAATTAAATATCTGCGGGTGATACCATCAGCAATTCGTGTACTGCTCTTGCAAGATCATTAATATACCATAGTTAATGGAAATAAAACAAGTAAGCATTGCACAGCCTATAAAAATGTCAGCGGTAATTGGAAGCGACTGTAAGAAATATAAAACATAAGTTTTAAATAAGATAGGTTCTAGATAGGTCTAAAACTAGGAGTAACTGTCCTTCTAACTAGTTGGTAACTGGATGGATAACCCAGTAGGTATTAGGCTTTACCTTCTCTCCTCCTCCTCCTGTGATATTGATTGATTATTATCAAAACCTGATAATAATAAATCAATATCACATAGTCCCTATATATAGGGGTTTTCTGTTAGGAAATTCGCGTTAGTCCACTAATTATGTAAATTAATAATAATCAATACTAGTATAATTAGTTTTCAAAGGACAATGTGAGATGATGATAACAAAAAAAAATAACCGGCTAAGTTTGTTGTGGGCTTCTTCTTAGACCAGGTGCGTTTGGAACCCTCGTAGCTTTAGTTTTAAGTTGACGAATTTATTTATCGCCAACAACTCACTCCTATGTCATATTTTACATGTAATGTACGCATCAAAAGTGCCACCTATGTGCCTATTTGAATAAAGAAATATTTGACTTTGACTTTGACTTTAGTAATAAAGCTAGTGTTTATCTCTTTAACATACAGTTGGATATTTAAAATCATTTTTGCATATTTTTATTTTTTGAGGATCATTGAAGCCTATTTTTATTTTTTGAGGAATCTTTTCTTAGCCAAATAAAAAAAACCAATTCTCCATTAACCATCACGTTACGACCTTAAGTAGCTGAGCAACAGACGGGCGATGCAACGTGGTGGGCTTAAATATGAAGAAATTATGATGATCTCCCTGGCGCAATGGTGAACGCTGTGAATTAAAAATTCGATTTCGGTTTCGATTCCCGACAGGGGCAATTTGGGATTTTTTGAGTTTTCTCTGGTCTGGTCTTGTGGGAGACTTTGGCCGTGGCTTACCATCCTCCCGACAAAGTCGCACCGCTTAGCGATTTAGTGTTCCGGTGCGATGTCGCGTAGAAACCGATTAGGGATATGACTACCATACTCCTTAATCAGTTATATAACAGGTTATCCCGCTACCATCTTAGACTGCATCATCGCGTACCACCAGGTGAGATTATAGTCACGGGGTTTCTTAAAGTGGAATAAAAAAAAATAGAAAATATGAAAGTTTGTATGATATAAATTTACTTATCAGACGGACGTGGACGAAGTTACGGGGTCAGAAATAAACAAACGGTACTTACCCAAAATATTCCCAACATAAAAGCAAAGCAGCTAGACATTAAAATCAATTCCAATATAAAGAAGTTCCATCTGAGTAGGTACTTCAGCAGCAAGCCTCACGGGACTTAACACTTCGAAAAGTTCCTTGCAAGCTGGTTTGGCCAAGAGACCAGTCTTATGAATACTCGTCAACAAGAAATTATGGTTGCTTAATAATTTATATTCTATGGGTACGTTATATTATTCATACATTTTTTAATTAATATTATATGTTGCAAAAAACTCACACCATTCCCAAGTATATTATAATGTAACAAGCACATTTCAAATCTTTCGTGAACCAACAAAATCTATCCGCTTTCGGTAACCAATCAAATAAATCCATTTAATTGACTGTAAAGTTACTCAATGACTTTACATTATTAAATGTAAAGTCATTAAGTAACTTTACATTTAATACTGTAGAGACTTTTTTACATCAAACTACTGATGTCTGATACAATACTAACCAGAAACTAATGGGATAAACGTTGGTCGTGATATATGACAACTGCGCAGGAATTTTAGATTTTGATATATATATATATATATATATATGAAGCCAAATTTTTCTTCACAAAGAAAGCCTATGATTGTTTTTGATAATCCTCCCAATACCTTGATTTAGCATGTTACTATCGTAACCAAATTTAATAGAGTAGGTATAGCAATGATTTCATATGTTACTATCGGGGTATTAGCTCGGTTTTACGTATCAAGCTAAGAGGATAAAAACACTAAGTTTCTATTGTTTGTTTCCTCTTTTCAATTTTATACTTAATTTTTTTTAAACCATTGTAATATATATATACTTATAAAAGAGAAAGTGTGTGGGTATGTTCCGTATAGGCTCCGAAACGGCTGGACCGATTTCAACTGAATTCAGGACCGATTTCAGGGAATCTCCGGATTGACCTGGCGAGTAATCCTGTAAAGTTTGGTGACGATCGGAGTACTCCTATTTTTGAACTGTCAAATACAGCTTTTATTTATTATGATGATATTCTATTGTTGGGTGTACATGGGTGTAGATAATGATCTGCAACCGCTCGAGAATAGTATAGAAGAGTTTGAATACGGAGAGAAATAAATGATTTAATATATTATGAGACTTAAATAAAAAATATAATGATGTTAGTTCATTCTTTAACTAAAATAAAGCAAAATCTAGCCCGGCGAAGCAGGCTGGGTACGCTAGTATATGATAAATAAACTACAGCTTTGGTTGAAATTATTGCTTAACATTCTAATCTTGAATTACAGTCATACATTTTATTCAAACGAAATTATTGTAAGTAATTATCTACACTTAAAACAGTAACACAGCACTACTTATTTCACCACAGTTAGTAACTAACTTCAAAAAAAGGGTTCTATATGAACCCAAGTTACAACGCTCTTATTATACCATTTTAATTAAAGGTTTTAAATACATAATTATTAAATTATCAGAAACGCGGGAAGGTTTCAGAATGTAAAGAATTTAACTTTAAGGAGGTATTGCTTTATGGATTGCTTATTTAACTATAGGTACCTATACGGTAACCAAAAATACGCATTAAATTGAGAATGTTCTTATGTATTGGAAATCGGTTGAAACTACACCATATCATCTGCGTACGTGTTTACTACCAGGACGAAGTGAAGGCATACTGAAAAAAAAAACATAAGTACATTAGGGACTAACGTAACGAGGTGTAGGTACCTATCCACCAAGGCTTGAAACAATTATTCGAAATATTTATTTAGGTTTCATATTTAGGGTTTTGTTTAAATAAATAGATTTGGCATATATCAAACTGCTCTTTATCTAATCGTTTTTTTATACACGCACAAAAAAGAATTATATAAAGACCCGTACGGGGTCATAGAATCTTTGGGACTACATACGCGCTTTTCGCCTGGTCCCCGTTAGCGCTAGATCGATCACGAACGGTCAATCAACTCTCTTAACTCTCAAACAAAGAAGCGGTTACGTTCCCTGTTCCCGCTCTCATTTATCTTATATGGTTACAGGGAACCTTTATATTATCGAAACCGCTGTAGTTAGTTTTGTTTGATATCCTCACCGAAAATTTAACCGATTTTAGGTTCCGGTATTCACACTTGTGCGCTTTTACCTTTTTCACATCAACCCATTATTGGCCCACTACAGAGCACTCCCACATTGAGACGGGGTTAAGGCCGTAGTCCACCACGCTGGCCCAGTGCGGATTGGTAGACTCCACGCACCTTTGAGAACATTATGTAGAACTATCCGGTATGCAGGTTTCCTCACGATTTTTTCCTTCGCCATTGAAGCAAGTGATATTTGAATAACTTAAAACGCACATAACTTAGAAAATTTAGAGGTGCGTGCTGGGATTCAAAATTGGCCCCCTGAGAGTGAGGTCGAGCTCCTAGCCAATGCGCTATCACCGCTATAGAATTTCACGGTATAGAAAGTATCAAATGTCTACCGATCTTAAACTTTTATACTTACCAAAAAAATCTATGAACAGATGGAATAAGAACTTTACTTTCTCCAATGTAATTTTTGTAAACTGTAGCTGTATAAGATATATAGTAAAGAACAGTAATATAATCAAAGATTTCAGTAGTAAGCTGCTTATGAAAATATCAGCCAATAATGGACGAGCCTGTAAAATTAAATAATTTGCTTGGATTTAAATCATTTTTGGAAGTTACATGAAAAGTAGAGAAGCAAGAGTCCATCTCTTACTTCTAATCATTCTACTTTTCATGTGACTTGTAAAATGTAAAATGTTAAAATAAGTCTTTTTTTCTTATGATTTTACTAACGATAGGCCAGAGCTTGACGACAATCATGCCCGTTAAAAAGCAATGATGAGGTCTAGGTCGAAGCACGTTTGCCTTGAGAAAGCTTATTTAAGCTACTCTTGCCTAGAAGGTACTCAAATTATACGTGGCAGGAAACACCGTTGCCGGGAGGCCGTTCCACATCCTAGCGGTACGTATCAGAAACGTTGATTAAGAACGTTTAGTGAGTTGATGGAATATCAAGCACATAACGATGCCACCGATCACGGTGTCACGCTATTCTATGGTGGAACGGGGAAGGAGGAACAAGATTGTGAAGTTCTTGAGCACCCTCACCGAGGACAGTAGTTAATATATGATCTTATTTAATATATGAACTTGTTTTATTTTCACCATAAACTATAAATTCATTCTTATAAGTTTATTTAGACGGTCCTTGTGATTTTCTGCCTTGGGTAATGAGACACGAGACGCAAAGTTCCATTATATTAAGGACCTTCTCAGTTTTATATAACTGCCTGTACAATTTTCAACACACGAAGGATAGGTAGGACCCGATCCTTTATGCGTTTGAAAGAGTTCCTAGAAATATTATCTAAAATAAATACTTTAAGTGGGTCATACTATACATATTCCTATCAAGTAAATGAAGCAGCCGGCTATGACGATAGTCGCTATTATAACAAATATCCAGCTCATGATGACAAACAGTGCTGTTACTGGACTTGAAGCATTGTAGAGATCGATACATTCAGAGCCATGTAGTAATGTGGATATGTCAGCGAGCGATGAAAGCTGGAAAAATTTAATTTAAAATTAAGAATATATACAATCGATATAGAGAGAGAATGCATCTCTGGTTCCCTACTAGTGTTATACGCAGTGGCACAGAGGGTATGCACAGGGTATGTAGATGATATAAAATGAAGAAAATCTCCAGTACGAGTTATAATTACTTTAATAACTCTTACAATGCCTATACTTTAGTTTTTTATAACTCGTACTGGAGATTTTCTTCATTTTATATCATCTTCATACCCTGTGCATACCCTCTATGCACGCCACTGGTTATACGGGAGAAGTAGATCGACTATCAACGCAATAACTCACTCTCATTTGCCCACAAAATATAATTAAGTTTAGTTTTAGATTTTTGATAAAAACGTCTCGTCGGCTTCTTATCTTTTCCGGGACTGTGCCTTATAACTAACTCATGAGTACGAGTGTCTACCTATCATTCATAGAGCTGACAATGCACAGATACCATTATGGACAGTTTATAACGGTTACAAAACTAACTAAAGTTTGAAGAAATTTTATTTAAGTTACATTATTATTAACATAGTAAGTTTTAAGATGACTTATTTGAGTATAAAGATGCTTTAAAATTGCTCACAATTGAATAAAGTATAATAAGATAAGAGGCCGTTTTCAAATTTGATAACGACCAACAACATTCGTTTACTTTTGGTAACCAATCAAAAACACTCATTGCAAACTGCTAAATGGTTATTTTACTAAAATATTCGCAACACGTTTCACGAAGATATTAAAATTAGTTTATTGTTGTAGAATATTGCAAATATTATTTATTGTTATTAAGAAGAGATAATATTTGATATAGTTTTTACCACAGATCAATAATGTTGAGAACTGCCAAGTGTATATGTACACACTTTGACAGATGCTCTCATTCTATGCAATGAAGAGAGGACGAACATACACTGAGGATACGAACACCACATAGAGTTTCTCTTAGTCCCTGGTTTTCTTCACCAACACCGACCTTCTGTACGGACAGGAGACATTTCCCTCCCGGGGAAAGTACGAAGTATTATCTCTTCCCACAGCTTTACTAACTCTCCGAGCATTGGTGGAAATAATATCCAAATAATATAAAAGGTTAACCTTCTGCTATTTTCTGTTGCCATCTTTGGCAGGTGGACGCGTTAATTATATCCCTTGACAAGGTTTATAATCAGGGGATATATTTTTTGTCTCCTGCCAATGCTACCCGTGCAGACCGGGATACAGTAATAATTAATGAATAAATATACTACGACAATACACACATCGCTATCTAGCCCCAAAGTAAGCCTAGCTTGTGTTATGGGTATCTACTAACAGGACTTATAAATATTTTTATGAATAATTAACACAAATAATTATAATATACCTACAGATAAACACCCCCACACTGAACAACATTCAGTTTGATCACACAATAATTTTAAAGTTGTGGGAATCGAACCTTGGACTCAGAAGGCAGCGTCGCTGCCCACTGCATTAATCGGCCGTCTACAAGCTTTTAACTGTTAAGGCAAACTTTATTTTTCATGCACGTATTTTCTCTAAAGTATTATCTATTTATTTAAAAAACCACTATTTGATTGATAGTTCACCTTCATTTATTGAGGTTAGTGTCTCGGTACCAGTGCGTTTAGGCCTAATACACTGTCTTCCTATGCAGACGAAGAAAGTTATTTTAGTAAAATAAAGGTTTTGCCTCTTTATTTTACTAATATTAGTTTAATGTAAACTATATTAACAAATGATACAAAACTAAATGACACAACTTGAAGATAACAAATACATTTTATGCCGGTTTAGTTAACAATAGATTTCAATGACAGACACATTCTTGTTAAGTAGCTGTATAGCAGTTAGGTAAAAGTCATTCCCCGTTTATTTTCTTAGGGATCTAACAGTCTTGCAGGTGTAGGAAGTCTTCTACCGCATCTGCGTTTTTTGTCTGAAGGAATACACCACCATTAAATAGTAGATCCATACTGAAATTAAACAAATTATAGTAATTAAATGAAAAAATACCTCCAAAAGCTACATGAAATATTGGCTATAAATGTATGTATCGTTTGATACGCGGAAAAGATAAAATTTGAAAATATATTCTCTGTTGGTGCAATACGAGGTGAATAGTGATGGTATGCATTCATCACTACGATTAAATAAAGCCAAGTAACCCATGCTGAAAATTAAATTCAAGAAATTAAGTATTAAAGATTTATTGCCGAAGTAAGAGGCCTAAATTGGCAAGTATGCAACGAAGTCGGGACACAAATACAGTATATTGTAACTTTATCTGCGTATATTATTTATTAGTTATATCCCACAGCTGGGTACAGGCCTCGTCTGTCATAGAAGACATAGTTTTAGAGCACCACCCTACTTCAATGCTGGGTTGTGGGCTTTAACGACTATTATCACAAGTGATAATAACAGGGACCGACGGCTAAACATGCTCTACGAGGCACTAATTTTCTAACGCCGTGCTGAATATTCTTTAACAGTAAATACCTAATACCTAAAAATTGTTGGCCTCTCAAAACTGAATACGATTCGCATCACCAATGTGAACGATCGCTTTAGCATAAAATATCATTTATGTTAATAAATCGAATTAGATAGTACTTATACTAAATGAAGTAGTAACTAGACTTGGGTATGTTAAATTAAAAATAATTGTATGGGCACTAACTTATTAAGTCAAAACATGCAAAAAAGAACTCGAAAATTGGAAATAATCCTCCCAAATACACGCATGCCGCTACATACAACATTCCGTATGTAAACGAGAAAAAAATTGATATGAAACCCGCGATTATGAATATTAATGATGATCGCTTATCCACGCCCTGAAAAATAAAGAAAAATCATTAATTATCTTGTTATTATTTAAATATGTGCCAATATTATATATATTAAGTTAAATAAATAACTTGTTGTTTGTAGAAATAGTATCATTAATACCTACTCTAAGTAAAACCAAAGTAGTACCTAAGTAGTATAACGTTAATGCTACCCCTACTAAATAAACATACCTAAAGGGTCACTTTACATAATTAGGAACTCTTTTTCACACCAGACAAGGAGTGCACGTGTAAGGTTAAAGTTGAAAGTTAAAAAAAATACCTTAAACATTTTTATTAGAAAGTGGATACTAGATATCACAAAAACTCCATCTGATATTAGCACTATCCAGCCGGTGCCTCTCACAACTTGTTTAAATGAGGATTTGCTTTTCTCTTCAGAGCCCGTCGCATTGCTCGATAAGCAAGATGAGCCAAGACCAGAGCTTACACCGAAACCAAAACTAAGCTGTAACCAATTAATCAATCAAATTTTATTTGGAAAAATATGATACAGATACATTTCTTAATAATATATTGAGTTTTATATATTTCTTGTGTGCGTGTGTATGTCAACTCCTCCTAGACGGCTGGACCGATTTGAATGAATTTTTTGGTAAACGTTTAGGTTGCACCCTGGATTAGCCCGACAGATGGCGCTGGGGTTCGCTAGTTGAGTTATATATTTTGTCGTTACCGAGGTCCAAATATTTAAAAACGCTGGATGGTGGTGGATTTAACCCTTTCTCATTGTGGGAGGAAACCCGTGCCTTACATTGGGCCAGTAATGGGTTGATATGATGAGCAAAAACAATAATGGTGCAACAGGTTTTAACACAGGTATTTTTTAAATTGTGAGAAATTGCGTTCCTTAACATGATTTAGTTTACCGAACAAAAATACTTACATTCCATGCAAACAAACTTGTAAAAATGAGTTACTTTTTGTGTATCTTTTAGAATGTATAAAAAATGCTCGTGTCTACTCAATAAGCTCCTTTATCGAAATGTCTTACATATCGTATTCCTATATAATTTACTATTAATAATACCTGTTCAATTGAATGTCAATACTCACAGCATTAGTCATAAGGATATCCACAACATCTGGGCGTGATGAGTTTGTGTTCAACACGCATGATACTTTGATCACGTACATATGCCTCACCACCACCCATGATACCATTGGACTTGTTACCTGCAATCATTGAGTATTAGAGTAGGTACACAATAAATTAAATACTGACTAGTAACGTTGCAGAATTTCACGGTATACAAATAATCCTTTACTAATATTGTATAAAAAAATAAATGATGGTTTTTGTATGTTTGGATATAATGGAAAATCTCCAATACTACTAAACTAATTTCAATTATTCCAACACCAATAGAAAGCTACTTTTTCAGCAAATAATATAGGCATATTTTTTTTTTTTTTAATAATAATAAGATTTGAATGCTGCTTTATCCGCGTGTGCTGCCTAAATGGACTGCCAAATGTAAATTGCACTTTTGTAGTAATATTACCGTTGTTAATTAGTTTAGTATACATACTTAAGAAGATAATGTAATTTTTTTATTTTTATTTTTAACGCGCTGTTGTATTTTATATGGCAGTTGTATCGCGTTGTAGCAAATGCGATTTAATGTTGATCTGTAGTTGTTCTTGAGCGGTCTAAAAAAAGCTTCAGTGGGGGATTTTAGCAATTAAAATCAATAATTGTATCGCCAAAAAATGTACTCTTAATAAATTGAGGTATCTACTAACGATGCCTAAAACTGCAATAATAGCAGCAGCTACTTTGAGATCCGTTATACATATACAGCATTTTTCCACCTTCGGCAACTTCTCTAAGCACTTCTGCATATAGATATTTTTAAAATAAGTGTATAAAGGGTAATAACCAAGAAAAATTAAAGACATCCAAAACTCTACTTTAATTTCAATGTCAAAGTCAACGCATTATAAGTACTCTATATTCATTGTTTTTAGATTATACTCTTTGCAGCGACTCTTTGGTTGCTGAAAAAACAATGTCTATGTTTGTATCGTCTTTATTCATTATTCTTGGCATATTTTTAAGACGATGGAAATGGCAGATGTTGGAAACTGTCATATTTTATCCATTTAGGTCCTCACTGACCTGAATTATACTAAGTACCTAGAGTTACTAGAGGTCAGTGTATTTGCAAAAAAAATAAGAAAAAACCAAGAGATAGATAGAAACTCAAGCATGCCTTGAGTTAACGTTATGAACGTTTAAAAATATTAATGTTTTCACAACTAAGCGATTTGCGTCTTGTATTTCTTTTGAAAAATAAATATCTTTTAAATTACCGACTCCGTTTAAAATAAGTTACATAATAATAAATTAGTTACAAATAAAACCTATTTAATAATATAAAAAGATATAATTGTAAATAATAAGTCGACCCAGTCACTTATTACGTAACGCGTGGCTTAGTATAAGCTACGAAAACCGGGGATTTCAGCATTATTGCTTCAACGGAGGGCTGCGGGTGAAGGGGCGGGAGGCTAGGGGCCTCTTAACAAGATTACATTGGAGATAAAATGGCTGAGATAATAGCGCCCGAGTAAGCCCACGGAGCCAGGCTCTAAAACAAAATTAAAATGAATGAAATTCCCGAAATTCGAGGTATTTGTATATAGGTAGGTACGAGAGAGTAAGATGCGGCTTGCTAGCTCGTACCTATGTATAAATAATACAGATTAACCGATCTATCTAATGATTCGGTGAATTTAGAATGTTTCTTATTTTATTTTCGTGCTAAGAATGATCGCTTCCGATTTATACAATAAAAATATAACATTGTCTATGATCTGATTTCCTCGGTTTACACTTATTTGTTCGACTTTTAGAATTAAAGACTAAGTATACCAAGACATGTACCTACTACTTTCCACTGGCCATATTTTGTCGCCCTGTCGACAAAGTAGTGAGCGATGTGGTCTTAATTAAATTTATTTAAATGAATTGAATTTATAATTTGGTATTAGCTACTTGGAGGCTTCGGTCGTACCTAGCCACTACCACCGTACAGACAAGCGAGTTTGTCTATTTTTTATTCAACTACAAGGGTAGGGTAGGGTGGTTACTAGCCACGGCTGAAGCCTCCCACCAGACCAAGAAATTATGAATTGCCCCCGGCGGGAATCGAACCCGGGCCTTGAACTTAAAACCACAGTGCACACGGCTGCGCCAGGGAGGACGTCTAAAAAGCTTCCATTCTATGTTGTTTCGTGTCGTTCCGAAACGATGGTACTTAACCAATCAGGGGTATAAGGTTCATAACTGTAACAACTTGACAGTTTAGCCCACGATAAGAATTTATATGTAGAAGTACCCGCTATTAAAAATATAAAAAAAATAAAAATAGTTTATTTCGGTAAGAAACAAAGTGGTATCAATATATCGCTGAAGCCTTATTTTAAGAGTAGTATTACTACCCCTGTGTCAGAAGACTCCGCTCTTCCATTACAATTAAAATAAACTTAACAAAATACATTAAAATGAAGGTAGGTAAACAAACAAAACAAGAGATACAATGATATACAAAAGGACCGACATGTTATAAAGAAATTTAGATGATAATAAAAAAAATTATTATCATCTAAATCTATTAAGCGTGAGTTATTAGGATAATAGATATAGGACAGTGCCTCTTGTCACAGTTTTAACTACCGCACGAGACAGGACTTCATACTACTGAAATGTATACGTTTTTAACAAGTACCTAATAGATATCTTCTATACGTATATTAATAAGTGAAGCAAACACTTTTTTGCCAACGCCTTTTTACGAAAATGAAAGGTGTAGGTATGAAATTTCTCACACTTAAGGTTTAAAATTAATGCTATTTTTGTTTTTTTAAACAATGCATAAAACATACATAAAAAACAACACACACACGCATGTAGACCTACTCTTTTTAAATCATTTCCTGTGTTATAATTTGTTTCAAAAAACGGCATTGTGGTCTTGCATAATCTCTGATTGTCTTTGACAATAGAACCTCAATATTCAAATTTATAATTTAAATATTTATGGTCGAATTTCGAGCAGTAGGCGACCACTAGTTATTATTATTACCCCATAATCGACAAACTTAAAAAATAATGTGGTGTATTTAAAATTATTCACGTTATTTCATGATAAAACTCACGTTAAATTTGAATGATAGATATTTCTTATGGTAACAAACTACTTATATTGCATATGTATAAGCTCTATTGAATCATAGAGACGTAGATGGGCACCGTAAATAGGGGTTTGCTTTAGACTGGTATTGATCGTAGCTACACGGCTGTTTCAAATTCAATTCGCAGAGTGGATATAACAATAAAAAGCGAAGCGCCCTGTATCAGCACTTGGCATCACCTGTGTTTGAACGTGAATCGAATGTTTTAGCTTGATTATTATTCAACGCTTTTTAGCTACGAAACCCAGTTTATGGCTTTAAAGTTGAACATACATCCATCAAGCCCATTATATTCGTCATCACCATTATCATCGTCCGCCAATAATATCTCGCTGTAAAAGTAAAAGCATTTTCATAAGTAAAAACAGAAATCCTTCGCGGGGTTGGTTATAGACTTTATAACACGGCACCTTATGTCAAATAACATTAACTTTGCCCAAGTTTAAACAATGTTTGAATTTACTTTAATTAATTTATTAATTACATGATTGCTTGGAAACAGACCGCACCTTTTTCGTCTCTCACAAGATTTGAGAAGAGAATTTATTGATTGTTAAACAAAAGGATGTTTGAATAGAGCAACTGCTGAGTTTCTTGCTCTCGGTATAATATTCCTTCCGGACCAATTCTAAATCAATACAAATAGACAGACTTGAAGTTTCAAAAGTGTAGACTTTTAAAGCATAGACCCACCACACTACTCCAATGCGTGCTAGCGGGCTTTAACGATTAGATATGGGATTAAGCAACGCCAATTTCCTTATTCTAGCTAGAATAAGAACCACGATTAGAATTTTGGCCCGACCCGGTAATAGAACACAGGACTCCTTTTTTTATCGTTATAATTAATTATAACTATAAGGACTCCTTTTTTTTAGTGAATACCGTCGCCTACTTTAAGAGTAAGCCACACTGCGTCGATCAACCTGAGGCGTAGTTGTTAAGTCTCAAGTGCCTGTATTTACAACGGCACCCACGCCCTTAAGACCAAAACACAGGATAGCAACAATGCTTAACAGCAGAAATAAGCATGGTGGTATTGCTTCCTCGGATGAGATCTGTCACAAAAAGCCCTACTTATACTCAGTGGCGTGCATAGAGGGTATGCACAGGGTATGCAGATGATATAAAATGAAGAAAATCTCCAGTATGAGTTATAAATACTTAATGGTAGGCTTTTTATAAATCTTACAATGCCTATCCTTAAGTTTTTTATAACTCGTACTGGATATTTTCTTCATACTTTGTGCATACTCTCTATGCACGCCACTGTTTATACTAGATAATGTAGCTTTAATAACGAATTTTACTCCTGATTATACTCGAAGAAGCTAACCAGTAGACCAGCATACGTATATCGACCTTCATATATAATGAAGATCTCTACTCCTTACTGCGAATAACGATTGATTGGTATCGTCGACATGTTTATTGCTACAAGTAACCATCTTTATTGGTAAGTAATTTCCAGGAACACCAGCACATGAAAAACTTGTATCGTAAGTTGTGGTGCGTTTCCTACCAAGAAACGTCAAAATATTTCATACGAGTCTTATTACAAAAAAGTAGAGGCGTTTCTTTTCTATGATATATATCTATTTTATGGCCACGACCTCATCCTTGATGTGTGCGGTAAACACGCCTCGGCCTTAGGCTTAGTTCGCGATACGCAATACGGGTCGCGTGATAAATCTTCACGAATTCCAACTTTATTTATTAAGTTGTACGCCATTTTTACGAGGTTTCTCTGTTGGGACATTCATTACGGCTTCCACTGGGTGATGAAAAAAACTTTGCCCGATATCTCCGCAACATTAATTGCAAAAGTTTCTCGCTCCCTCTTAAATTTCTTGAGGCAGCTTTAATAACGTATTTTACGATTTTGGGCCGGGGAAAAGAAATAAGAAAAACGTGATTCGCTTTGAACTGATAAAATCACTTGTATATCTGTGATAGCTAGGTATATACAGTGTTAAGACCGAAGACGTCACGTAATAGAAGAGCACTGCGAGTTTTATGTCTGCAATTCGGGGCGTGCACAAAAGAATCGCCAAGTCTGCGTACGTGCCAACGTTCCAAGTGATTCCACTAATTATAAGTAAGAAACATTTAATAGTCTTCAAAATATTAAATATTAGGACAGTATAATGTAATAGTGTTAGGGAAGATATTTACTTAATATACAGACGACTAAATTACTCACTGAATTCTTTTTTCAATCTATAAATAGGTAGGTATGTAGTTACCTTTATGGGGTAGCAAAACCTATCCGTAAAGTTTAGCACCTATATATAAAGTTTAGTATTTATATAATAAGATACTTGTTACTCTTACAAAGCAGTCGTTGATAGTTAGGTAGAGTTAATAAAATTTTAACAAAGAAACCTCCTGAACCTAAAAATAAGATTATAAAAAATATTTTAAAGCTAGCATAGTTGCCAAGGACATTACTGTTCTTAGTCCGGTTTAGGCACACAATAATTAAAACATAAAAAATAAAAATTTTCTTAGTTTTACTCATATAAGTAAGCCTTTTACCTAGTGTAAGACTTCAAAATCCTTATCTACTGAACCCTATATCTTGCGTTTTTTAACACGCATATAACCATTTTATTAAGGTTTAATATTTTAAACGATAACCCCCGCAAGAGCAAGATTTCTTGTTATTATATTCGCTGCAAATATGTCCAAAAACTTTATGATGCTATAAAATAATGTATATGTTTTATACATTGACACTTATGGAACCTTCGACCATATTATGAACAGGTTTACAGTTAGTCTTTTTACGAACTCATAAGATAAAATCAACTGTTTCTACATGGGTCATATCGGTATGATCTGTTTTGGTATCGCATGTTACAGAGATGCCGGCGTAATCAAATTTAGCAAGGTAATAACTTCTTGTAAAATTAAATGGAAGTTTCGACAGGGGAGGGCGAAGCGGGGTGCCATAGGTGAGTGCCGGAGGGCGGATCTTATACTGTTAATTTATGCCACTATAACTCAGCCGGACAGCCGCTCAATAGGTAATTTAGATGTTCCAAGCAACATTGTCGTAATGAGAATGAACCATTTCTGACTGAAGTTTATTGGTGCGCTGAACGGACGATTCACAATGGGTGGTGTGGATAAACGCCTAGTGTTTATAATATTAACTAACGTAGGTATACTATTAGTTACCTATAAGTTCTGTGGTTGCATGATGCTTTGAATAGGTAGGATAGTATTTTTTCCTGAATAGGTACCTACGTATGGATAGAAAAAACTAAACCCTTTCAAAAATAATTGTTATAAAAAAAAAGCTAGGTCCGTACCTATTTATCTAGTTCAGAATGTATTGGGTAGATACTAGGCATACAAATATTACCGTGCCCAATTTCCTGCTAAGCCCAGGCTCTCATAACTTTCGAAGTTACATAGTAAGGTTGATACCCACCTGATTTTCAATAAGTTTTAGTTATTTGAGTAAATATCTTAGATAGACATACAATTAAAAACAGCTTTTAAAACTAGGACCTACTCCAATTACAGTTCATGAAATAACTTAACTTTTTAATTATTATTTATTTATTATTTTACCTCGGCACTTTTCTAAATCATTCCTCTGTGCTTGCATTGTCTATTCTAAAGACTTCGAATCTACATAATCTCTGTCACGTTGAAACGGAATTCCTAAACATAAAATGTTTATTTAATCAAATAAGTCCAGGTTTTATATCTGTAGCTACCTACGTAATAATAAGACTTTAAGTAAAACATCCAAAGGGCGGTTCACGCCTCTGCTTTTTATTTTCTACTGCAAAATGCTGTCAAATTAATATAGTCCCTGCTGTTTTGATTATAGAGCGTTTATTTGAATGCATCTAGTTGTATGATATGCCTTTTCAGTGGTGTAATAAAACTTCTGGCTTAAACGAAAAAGCTCATAATATACACAAGATATGGGCTCATGTGGCAGTTTGTTATGAAGTTTATAGTGGAGTCCGTTCTAGTTACAAGAAAAAATATAAGCTGAGAATCTCGGGTATTAAGTGTTACAATCCAAATGAGATCGGATAAAAAAATAATCCTAAATTATGAACAAAAACGGATACCTACCTAAGAGGAGTAATTGGATAGTTACATATTTCATGTTTATTATTTCGTAGGTGGAATACCGTTATGATAAACGTCCGGAGATGAGAGAAACATGATGTCGGAATGTTATTAGAGATTTTTATTATAAAACATAGTCGTAAACTAGATCGTACGCGGTGCGCTTTGACGCTAATTACTATTATTATATCTCGGAGTGTACGTAGACATATTCTAAAGTCGTAAAAATAAACTAATAATATTTTAATGCCTACAGAAATTAGATTTATATAAAAAATATATACAAGCTTTTCTACCAAGAGAACATAGGTCTAGATAACAAAATTTGGTATTTTTTTCTACAGTAGCCGTTAACTAACAGTCTCATAGGGAGGATTTGCCTATAACCACCATAAACTAAATGAATTTCCCATTGGCCATATTTGCCCGTAATAAATATCATATTTGCGTTTATATAAATGAGCTGTAGGTAGCACGTCTAAGAAGTAAATAGGTACCTTCCCTAAAGCTTTCATAAAGATCTAAAATATATATTAAACTAGCTGTTGCCCGCGACTTCGTCTGCGTTTTATTTTGTTTTTAAAGTATTCAGTATCGCTAAGCCTTAAATGAGTATAGTTGTATATACATATAACATGTGACTATCAATTAATTATAGACAAATAATTTGCAATAAAATAAAATTGTGACTTTACTTAAAGATCTAAGCTATCCTATCTCTTAAGTTGGACCAGACTGCTCACGGTGTGCCAATTTAATTTAAAATCGGTTCAGTAGTTTAGGAGTCCATCGCGGACAAACATCGTGACAGGAGATTTATATATATTAAGATTATTTAGTTCTGAACCGAGATATATTACAAAATGTGGGAAATATGACTTCAGTTTATGTATTGCTGCAGAAGCCGTAAATCATGTTGCACAATACCTATCTTTAATATTCATACCGGTTCATACATAAATAGAATGATAACAAGTTATGCGAGACAATCAAATTTGATAGCTATGCACAAATAAATATAAAGCCGCGTATTCATTGGTATACAATTTGTATGTAAATACTTTATTCAACGAGAAGTTAACTCTTGCCTGCAATCTCACTTGGCGATAAAAGACAGTAGGTATATGTTGTTAGTAAGGAGTATTTTAATTTTTTTTTTTTATTTATTTAGTTCGCAAAACTGACAATCAACTGCTTACTCTAACATAAACTGTAGGACTATTTGGCATGTGTATACAATTGTGCCTTCTCGATGCACTTAGCATGCACATCCGTTGGGTACATAAGGCTGCTGCAAACAGCTAAAAAAACAAATTTAAAATAATATAAAAAAAATTATAAATTACTAAGAAAAGAAAAATAAGAAAACAAAATATTGTGGAAATAAAATTACTTAAGCGATAACCTTTTTCTTAACTTAAGCTTAATACTACTATAATATATATATATGTTTAATATATGCTTAATAATACTAGGTATGTTATCGCTGAAGATATCTATATTATCACGAAAGCAATTTTCAAGTCATATAAACCCATTACCGGCCCACTACAGGGCACGGGTCTCCCCCCATAATGAGAAGAGCTAAGGCAGTGGTCCACCACGCTGGCCCAGTCCCACAACGCGGACTTTTGATAACATTATGGAGAACACTCAGGCATGCAAGTTTCCTCACGATGTTTTGCTTTTATGGTTGAAGCAAGTGATATTTCAATTGTTTACTACGCACATGTCTTAGAAAAGTTACAGGTGCGTGTTGCGATCCGAACTCGGCTCCCCGAAAGTGAAGTTGAAGTCCTAACCACTGGGCTACCACCCCTTCATATAAATCATATTAAGGTCGAATTGGTTTGCTACGCGGCTACCTACCTATCCGAATTCTTTATTCCTTGGAGGCACGTTGCCGGTAGGCCATTTAGCCATATCCACCAGTCTAGACCAGGATAAAATTGAGCAATTATGAATTCCAAAATTAAGTAACATGTCGGGGATCCAACGTGGGACCACCGCGCTCGCACACACGCTCTCATCGAATGTCGATGTCCTATTACCTACAGATATCATACCTATATAATACATAGGTATACATGAAATAGATAAAAGGTTTCAGGTAAAATTTCTACGTGTCATATTAAAAATGTTTGCTTCTTAAATAAGTAGGTATATAACATAGGTACAACCAAATCTCATAGTATCATAAATATTAACATAGGTAGATGTACCTGTTACTGACATTATCACTACGACATGATATGATGAGGACTGAAAGAAAATGGATACATTTGGTTTTCAAATATTTATTTATGCCCTTCATGTTTACAACACAACCAGTTAGGGGTGTAATTAAAGTTATAGAAAAATACTAAAATATAAAAAAGTGGTAATAGAACCAAAAGTAAAACATGAGGGAAACAAAACTTTTATTTATAATTTTTGTTTGTGAAATAATGAACAAAATCTTAGTGTTTCAGAAACATTTTCTACAAACGACTTTAATGGTAAGGACGGAAAGTCCCTTTGTGTTTACCTTACTATTTGAAACATTTATTAGGGTAAATCTAATATGTAATGTCCAAAACATTCGTTTATAACAGTTAGGAAGATATCCTAATAATATTATTGTTTTTGAAACATTCTAAAATATAGTTAATAACAAATATAGTTTCGGAAATTGAAATATTTGTTTTCTAGTCAAAACGTGGCTTTTGATATAACTCCAAATTCTCGATTGCAAATCCGATCGATATTCAATACTAATAAAACAGCGTCGATTCGCAGATACATAAAAGTCGGATTCAAGTCTTGTGCTCTGTATGGAGTTAGAAGGGTTCCCCCTTTTATTGCAGGGAATTTGCATATAAAGTAACCATTGAAGAAAAGCGATCTTGATTCGATTCCGTGCTTTTTTCGTATTCATTGTTGAAGGCCGCGGGTTAGCTCACATCCCGTTTTATGGTCCATGATGCTTTTGTAGCGAATAAATAAATAATGGTATCAAAACTTTTTTTGTTGATGATTTATTTGGGAAAACGTCGGCTGTGTGTTGTATGTTTTGACATTTTAATCTCTACTGTAATTTAAGACTTAGATATTACGTATAAATCAAAAGATAAATGTTTCATTGTTATTTTATTTTGTTTCAGTTTAAAGTAGATGATAAATGGCTATGGACCGATAGAAGAAGCACAGGTAAATATCAAGCTAATAAAGTATCATCTACCATACCAAAAAATATAGTGAGGGACGTCTTACGCAGGTTCGGACTTACGACGTGAAGCTGATTGGGGTAATTCTGCTTTTAAAAATATATATCTTTTTATTTTATAGGAATCCTCTGATCTTCCAGGAGCAATCCTAGTATTTTATATCCATCTTCAAGATGAAGTAGCATTGGGTTAACTTGCTACCTCTATGCTACATCAAGATTGATTAAGCCGTCGAGTATTGGGAACAAAGAAATTAACCTAAAAAACATATGTTCACTATCACAATTAATGATATGGATAGGTAAAGTGTACCTGAAATATAAGACATTCTTAAGATTTTGAATGTTTGTAAAGTAAAGTAGTTGGTGTTGCAAGGTAGGCTCTGTTATTAGGCCACTAGGTATGTGCATAACAAACTTATAAAACGTAAAAAAAAACTTAATGTGATATTAAATGAGATAAAATATTGACCACGGGGCGTTTCCAACGTTTCCCAATAAAAATGATATTTAATTGAAGTCGATAACGCGTCATGTCGAGACGCCTAATAAACTGTCTTTATTATTATTGTGTAAGGTCGACGTGCGAGATAAACATAATAAAACGGGCATAGGTGCCTATACCGGCAAATGCTTTGAACAAGCTTTGAAAGCACAGGGAAACCTTTTGGCGCCACAGGCAAAGCATATAAGGTAAAGGTACTAGATATGTACCT
Organism: Pararge aegeria; assembly: GCF_905163445.1. Classification (NCBI taxonomy): domain Eukaryota; kingdom Metazoa; phylum Arthropoda; class Insecta; order Lepidoptera; family Nymphalidae; genus Pararge; species Pararge aegeria. The sequence continues at coordinate 11,919,349 of NC_053189.1, forward strand.
GCTAATGTTTCTAGGATAATTACTTTACATCCGGTTAAACTGCAAAAGTGTGCGTAACTTGGTAATTAATTGAAATATTTTTGAATCATACCTGCTAGTATCTACACTAAAAAATTTTAATAATATTGTCAGCATTATGAGACTAGAATTGAAGATGAAGATGAAGAAAAATTTTTAAGTGAACTTGAGCACTTCACTGATAACGAAAACTTTAAATACAGTAGGTATATTTATATTAGTCACGCTGTTTTAGATCTAGTTATGCTAACCTATGTTCCTCGCGCTATATTGTAAGTTTATTAAGTCTTTAATAGCTAATAGTGGGTAAAATATTGGTACTTTGATAGTTGGGACATTATATCGCCAGGTAAAGCCGCATATAAATTGGTAGTGAATAATTTATTGAAATTGCAAAATCCTCGCTCGGTTCACGCCTGACCGGTGTCAACCGGTCCATAAATTGTTTGAGCTATAATACCTTCGCTGGCATCTTGCGGATCTGATTTGCATAGCAATTTTTCATAGCATACTCTAAAGGATACGTACCTACACAATGTTTCCACTGCGCTTAGCCAGCAGTGGGAGATAAAAGACGGGAAAGCACAATAGCGTTTAAGTGATAGTTATGGCAGATTTTATAGGCAGTTAGATTTATTTTTATTGCACTGTTTGTTTTAATGCGTTTTTCGCAAGTTTAGAGGTCGTGACAATTGCCTTCTCATTCATTTATCGCTGCTGTGTTTCACGCGAAGTTTACGCTGAGGCACAAATTGTTTAGTAGGTTGTTTCTACGTACTTAATATGTCTTAATGAAGCCCCCACGCAGCGTTTATGTTAAGTTGTACTATTTTACAACAACAATTTCGTTGAACTCAGTAATTGTTTTACGTAAGAACTGGCACTTGCTTTTCTATTGTCCTTTCCACTACTTATTGTATGGGAGTATCCTAGGACAGATTTATCAAAGTTGAAATTATAATTTTTATATTACTTACTTAGTTATAGTACCTCAACTTATTCGTAGATTTGTAAGGTGCAGTAACACGAGCTTGGCATACATAAAAAAGGAAGGGTGGTACTAGGACACCAGCTATTAAATTATCACAAATCGATACGTATATATCAGTTGTCATACAAAAAAAAACTATCTTTTTGCATTGTCTTCATATCACATTTAAACGGGAATGTACTCGTATTTGCGTGCAAATGTTAGCATTCATTGTTTTAATATTATTATTAATAGTAGTAGAGCTCTTTGTGATAGAGCTAGTCCGGCGAAGTACAACCACCTTGCTTATTTCTGCCGCTGAGCAGCATTGTCACAATGTTGTATTCCGGTCTGAAGGGCTCCACATCTACGCCACAGGTTGATGAACACAGGGTAACACTTTGAAAGAAAGAAAGAAAGAATGAAAGAAAAATCGTATTTAATGTGTGTTCCTCGCATGGCCTGCGAAGTGTTGCTCTGTTTATAGGCGATAGTTTTCCACGTACCGTCTGGATCTGCTTGGTCCATTAATTATGTATACATCTATTTCTATAATAACTAAATAACCAGTAATAATCAGTGACCCCTTTTTACTGTGAGTGTAATCGTAGCTGGTCACCGCGTATTCTTACTGGCAACTTTGTATAAATAAGTAAATATATAAAAGACTAACTAAAGTTATGATGGACTGCAATATTCGCAATAAATAATTAGTAAAGACTAGCGCTTGATTGCAATCACGCCCTTAGGAGCTACATAGAATATCATAATAGAAAATAAGAAGAACCTTTGATATAATATAGTATGGTCCAGTCCAACCCAATCCCCATTTATTAGAGGCATGACAACGTTGTTCGAGCGAGCCTAATCAGAAAATATAGGCCAATAAAACGAGGCGATGGTGTGCCTTAATCAAATTGTCCAAATGACTATTGGAGGTAACCTGTTTGTGATAGGACATTAGGGCGGCCGGATAAACCCGCTAACTCTGTTTTTAGCGAAATGTTTGAAAAAAATATTTACTTATTAGCTTTTATCAATGTAAAGGATATAACTGCTATACCCATTTGCACTATGAACTAAGCCCATAGTTTCATGTCGATATAGAGTAATCCTCTAATATAATCGACGTCAATAATTAAGAAACTGCAGTATTACCTACCTATCTGACTACAAATAATTTACAAACAGTTTTCTAACTCCTATTTTATTTGATGCGCCGTATATTTAAAATAAATAGTACCTAGATCACTTTTGGATATACGTATTTTTGACAAAGTAGTACGAATGTTTATGAAAATAACTATGTTGGGAATCTGATATAGGTATGTTTGTACCTATCTACATATTACTGAAAATAAAATTGAGTCGAAATATAAATATAGGTGAGCTACTTACAGTCGCAACTGTAGGTTTTCCCTTATATCTAAAACAAAGATCTCTTCAAAAATTCAGCATGTGACTCCCGGGATGTGCCCAATAAATCAGTTTTACAGCATTCCCGTGTCATTTCAGTCGTCGAACGGCATAAAATGATAATTTTATTGCGCTCCCCTTCCGTCTTCAGGAGTTTACGACAATTGTGAAATGTATCGACAGTTCGGATGTCACCTTCAAGGTGGACCACGACAAACACGGTGAAGCTTTCAAGTTTATTTTCCACTTCTAAATTATCTACGCTCTAAGGCTCAAAATTGACTATACGCTACAGCATCTGAAGCAGAAGTATAATGGTTTCAAGAGCAGCATATGGTGCTAGATATATCCCTGTCTCCCCTAAAATTATATTTTGGGAAGGTGTTGAACAACTCATCAATCTTCTAGGTGACTTTACAATTTAATTTGATGGCAAGTTAGATGGATGGGTACTCAAATATATTTGAAACTTTTATTGTGTAAGTTAAGATAAAATTATCGAAGTATTCTTCCTAAGGTTACTTTTTTAATTCTATAATATCATGTCCTTCATTTTAGAAAAGACTGCGCTATAGAGTAAGTTTCAGGTCAACACATACAATTGGAGCGTAAAAGTTAATCTTCCGATGTCATATAAAAAAATTAAAAGAAACATCACAGATTTCTTAGCTTGAATCACAACACGTCACGACGGTTCAATACTTATATAACAGTATGTACGTCTGTTAACCTGAAACTCAGTAATCCTCAAGTTGGACAGAAGCGCGTTAATAACCTTAAAAGGTGAAAAATTTAAAGGTTTTATAATATTCATATTTATTTTATTTCGTTTATTTGATAGAAGCAGGCGTTATTTTGCTTTTGTAGCCAACAATAACCAGAACTCTTTACGAATTTATTAAACAATACTATTAAAAAGTAAGGAAAAGTTTAGTTACCTAAATTATAGGAAAAGATTATTCTCAGATTCGGATTAATTACCTACTATTTTTTGGCACAAAAAATATATAGAAAAGTAAGAAAATAGACAAAGTAATTTGCAACTTAATGTGCAAATTTAATTCCCATGTCTATCTTATTAATCCATACATTTCGAAGTATACGTGCACTTTTAAAACCTTTTTTTCAGGTTTGTTCGCAGTGACTCGACACGTTCGTTGCTACGAGTAGGTATAGCCTATTCTTTAGAAAGGAGTTAATTGTGGTGACTGACACCCTCAAACTAATTAGCATCTTAGTGGTTCCTTTTGTAACAAATTATAGTTGTCACAACTCACAACAAATAATAACTGTTGTTAGCAATACGCTCTTGACATTGTTATGCTAAACCGCGTGTTATTGTTTGCTTACAATAATAATGCAACAAAATTAGTACCCGTACTATGGTTATAATAGTTAGGTGAAGCTTTGAAATATTGTTTGTACCTAGCAGGTAGGTAAGCAAATATCTTTGATGGTACAGCGAACAATTTGTTTATATCTCGTTAGAGCTCCTTTAAACTTATTGTTTAGTAAAGTTTTATCGTAGACCTTCATTATTTTTACGTTTAATTCAAGATAGCCTAATTAATTACATAATTATTTCTGCTTTAGATGAAGGTAGTTTTACACGACTATCTTTTAGAAGTGAATGGTAAGTTAGAGTTTTTTTATCAAAATCCAAGCTTTTTTCAAAAAATATTGCTGTGATTGGTAATTAGTAATTTGATGAAAATTATTGACGAGATTGATAGGTAATATAATAATAATAAAATAAAATAATAATTATTATAATAATAAAAATACACATTAAAATTTAGTATAGCAAGCAGACTACGAAGTTGGTAATTGTTTGAAAAATACCCTATCATAAAATACCTTGTATCTTACAAGGTATTATTCAGACTAGGTGTCTGAATAATACCTTGTACCTTTTCTGGTTTATGAACTTTTATCATGCTTTTTGGCCATGTAGAATTACAATAGGATATGGAACATAGTATTATGAAGATAGGCACTTGTCAAAGTTTAAAAAACATTCACTTGATTATTTCATGATTTCAAAAAAAAAACCTTAATTGTTTATGATGATAATATATAAATATTGGATAAGTAGAAGCAAGCGTTACTTTGCGGAATTCCATGATATATTATGAACATTAAGCTTAAATTGCTATACTTCGCGAAAAGCCGAAGACTTACAATGAATAATTATTAAGACTTTGACAATTATTCATTGTTAAGTCAACATCTCCTGAGGATGCTCCGGTTTCGGAGCGAAACGTGCCGAAGATTTGTTTGGTGTGGAGTAGAAGGATTGAAGATATTATAAATTACACCATACAGATTCTCCTGCTTTTGGGGGAGTTTAGCAAATTAAGCTTAATTTTTATAATATGAAAATATATTTTCCTTTTCAGCATTTTTCTACCTTTTCTAAGCAATATGTATTTCCTTATCCTACCAGATTGTTTTGGTTTTATCTTTTAGCTAATGATTCTTCAGTTGGTTAACTACTGATACACATTAAAAAGGAACTTCGGACATAAATTCAAGGGTTAAGTGTCGCGACAATCGGCGGTTTACAGCCTTTTCACTTTTCCACATAAACTCATACTATAAACTTGACCGTACTATACTACTGCATCATTAGAATGCTTTAACCTTCACGACATAGTTTATTGTTTCCTATAGAGTTTATTTCTATTTTATTTGATAGCACATACCAACGCCAGTCATAATACCTATCTAATTTGTACTTCCCTTATTATTATATCCCTTTTATTTATTTATTGTTCCAGGCAACAAGGCCCATTACAAAACACAGAGAATACTATACAAAATCAAATACAATACAAGAGCTATATATAAGAGAGAATCTTATAAATGGTATAGGTACATGAATATGAAAATTAAAAATATAACTATGACGAGATTAATTATTGTCTCACTCCCAATGACCTTCCATTTATTACAGCGAGGTTAGTACTATAGAATTGCTGAATTTCTTACTGACAAGGTTGCTTCGAAGCACCCGGCTCCGCTTTCATCTTTCACGAGATAGAAAAAGTAAATAGCTGATTTTGATAAAGATCAACTGTTGGTAGTTTCACTACAAACAGACAGACTTGAAGTTTCAAAAGTGAATATAGGTATTAGCCTACTTGAAATAAATAAATTTTGAATTTTATGAATTTTGACCTGCTTTCCCCAATAGACAGGTCCTTCAGTCAGTCTACCGTCAGTGATTCAGACTCCAAGAGAAAACGGGTCAAGGGAAAATCTACGTGTCTCAGTTAAAGATAGTTGCTAAACCCGGTTCCTTACTTATTTTCGGAGGTAGCTTAGTATACCGTAGATACAATCTTCGAGTTAGGAAAACAAGTTTCACGCAAGAATAATTTATAGGTAGCGTAATAATTTATAGGTCAGTTATCACGCTCCTAGGTATCATATCTTTGAGTGTTATGCTTCGGTACGTACGTAATAATAAGCAATAAGTTTCTCTTCTTTCATCTTTGGCTCGTAGCAAGCCACGTATTCGGCAGTAAGCCACGGGCGTCCTGGCATTCTATTCACATACTCCATATGCTGCCTGCACCAGTATTTATCCCTGCAGTAGGCATTTGTTAAATTGGTTGTTAGCTGGTTAAGAAAGTTAATAAACAATCTTCTATTAAATATACCTACGTTGGTTTGATAAATAAGTTGTTACCTATATATCATTTCATATAAGTGATGTGTGACTATCTAATTACAAAAGTTCGGAAGACAATAAGAGAACTAGAAAATACCCATTTCCATAATGAGTTGCGTCGAAGGTCTAATGAGGGGGGATTGAGACGTAAAGATAGACCGGTGCGCCCATTACACAGACCCTCATGAATCTATGAATACCCGGATACCCGGTTGTTAGGTCGACTCATAATGTCTACTAATGGTAGTCCCTCAACTTACCTTTAGGGACTTACTGATCTATATATATATTTAAAGTATTTTTTCTAACTTGTCATATTTATTAGGAAGTATACCAATGAACATTCTTTTCATTCTGCTATAAAAAGTGTTTTCAAATAAATAAAATACTAAGAGATTTTCTAAAAGTTTTAATTATTTTTATTCTACCATTTATTGATTTGCCTTTTTTTAAATTCTTAACAATGCTTGAAAAAAAAAACGCTATTAGAAATGTATAAGAAAAAACATCAACCCTCCGCTGGCAGGGCTTTTGAATGCCCAAGCAACCGGCGGTCAGGGCTCCAGAGTGAGGAACCTCATCACAATACGCGCCGTTTAAAGGACTACTGCCTTCTGTATCCGACCCTTGATCCAACAACCAAGCTAAAGCTTCTTAAGATGTTGGTCGAAGCTTTATTATTGTTTATTGTTACAAAAATATTATAAGTATACATATATATATATATATATATAATATTTGATATAAAAATATTGTTGTTGTTGTAAAACCTGTTAATTACTTCAGATATAAAAATACTGTAAAGAAAATAAGAAATTGTCAACTCTACCTTTCTCTTTTTACCGTCCATAACGAGGTAACGTAGGTAAATCGAAAATAAATATAAAATTTTGAATAAATGTGTTCAATTTTGTTCCGGAACTTACGTATGGGAAGATATTGTGGAAAAACTCACATACTTACCCAATATTTAAAAGGGTAAACCATTATGCTTAACGTTTATTAGTTTGTGCGTTTACGCACCAACGGACGCGTATTAACTCTACATTTGATTTCTTAAAATAAAACTTTGATAAATATTTTAGATTGTTACGTGTCTACCTAAACGACGTAGATTTATTCTAAGTATAATATAAAGATTCCTACCTACCATCTACCTACTTAAAATTTTAAATTTTAAACTCAAGATTCGACTTATTTTAGCTACTCTACAATTTTATTGTAAGTCAGCGTTCGAGAATTTGTCGTTGTAAATAACAAGAAAAGCAAATCAACCGAAACACAACGGTTTCCAAGGTTGACTAAACAAAGAACTCAAACATTTCAGTTCCGAGAAGTATTCTCACGCAATGCTGTAACCTTATGATAGGTGCCGCGTTAAAAACTTAGGGCTGTGTCACGCAGCTAAAGTTCGTCTGCCACTAGACGATATTAGCAAATAGAATACGTTTAAACGGTGCGTTAGACTGATACAGTAATATAGCTCTATCTCCCTCTCTCACGTTTGGCGGTCGCAACGTGCAGTGTAGTGGAGAGACGCCCTAACGCGCCGTACCGGTTCGGACGAGGCGAACGTCACAAAATGGCGGCCGTAAAAACAAGTGAACAGTGAGTTACGGTCGAGCGTGTGGGTCGGGGACTCGGGGACGGGGGACGCAGGGAGGCAGAGGGGGCAGGGAGGCGACCAATGGCGTCGCACTGAGCAAGCCGCGTTCCCGCCAACTCTGCTATTTCTTTTATAGACGTTGTTTTTCTCTGGCGCTTTTTCCTGATTCTTTTTTGCAAGTTTTGTTTGCTTTGTAAGCCACGGGCTACAATGTGTTTTTAAGTGTTTTCCCTTGGTCTGCAATACAGAGCTTTCTCTTTAATGTTCGGTTGACAGATAACTGCTGTTTGTGAAGTCAACCGCTATCATTTGCTACATTGTAATGACATGGAAACGTTGCTATTTAACCTAATTTCATGGCTCTTGGTCACTAATATATAAATACCAGCCTATCTATGAGTAGGTACCTAATCTTAGTAGGAAGATAGGTAGGCCTATCTTTGCCATATTAATTAACGCCAAGCAATTAATACCCCAATCTAATCAAAAATATTCGAATCGAAGATTAAATTAAGTAAGTACTACCTACTTAGTGCTGCTGATTCCTACTCTTTAATTTCGATAAGGATGGCTCCACCAACTTCATTATTAATTTACCTGAATATTTTAGATAAGACTGAGTATTAATTTTAAGCGTTAGAAGGTAGGTATCAGGAAGGTATTTCTGTAGGTCTATTTAAGTCCTAATTTAGTTAATTATAGGTTTTTGTCTTATAAAAGAAAATGATTTAAGAGATGAACTCCTTCACGCTGATCAAATGCGGGTTAATCAATGTGGGACTGTAACAATAAATATAATATATCAGAAAATGCTAAAAGCCGAGTCTTTAAGTTCTATCCGGGGTGCCACACTCTCTGAGCTTAGTTTTCCTGTGACAGAATATTTTTTGACGATACCTAATAATTTTTGAATTGAACGGATATTGAACCTCGAATCTCATAACCCGTAGGCAAATAGGTATGCAACAATTTAGCAACTAAAAAGAGTTGCTAAAGTTTTATATACCCACCTAAGTGAGATATAGGTACGTTTGAATCGATTTAGGTATCCCAATGTCTTTAATATGTAAACAAGAATTCAAATTGTAGAACCTACAAAATTCATAATAGCGGCATGACGCGTGGGTAGGGTAGACATCAGATGCTTATTCAACACATATATTTTAAATCACGTAAGTCTATTATGAAACCTTCATTAGGTTACTGCCGGTAACTTTACAGAAAAATGTGTATTTTAATTTTGAACTGATGGTAGTTAAAGCACCAGAAGATAATTTTTGAGAAGATTTTTGAAAGAGCTTTAAATATTGTAGGTCTAGGCCTAATGATAAAACAGGAATAGAGAACATAGTGTTTTGTAAATTTTGTACGTTGGAAATAATAAGAGCGAGTTCTAGTTATAAATAAACACGAGCGAACTGCTCTTAATCCTACACAGCCATAAAAAGCTAAAAGTTATTTAGTACAAAACAGAACTCATCGGGAAAGTTGCAGTGTAATAATTTACGGAAGACGAAGCCGTCTTAGCGTCTTGTAATATCTTCCAGTGACATATTTATTGTTTTCGAGGGGCGGGGGATGGCTTTCTTGAAGGGGAACCAGCGAACACAGATACCTACATGAACGTAGATATTTTATGAAACAAGGGATGCTTACGAATAGAGTTAGCAAGTTTATCTTGAAAATAAGGACATATATATTATAGTAAGACTGTTTATTGTTTCCTATGTTTGTTTCTATATTTCCTATATGTTAATAGTATTTTTTCTGGTGGGACCTGCTGCGAAGCGATTTAGCGTTCCAGTACCATGCCACGTAGAAGCCGATTAGGAGTATGGATTTAATATAACTGTACCTATATACCTGTAGCAGGTTAGTCGTTTACCATCTTAGATTGTACAATTACCATCCTAACTCGTAGTGTAATAAATAATTACCAGTACGCAAAAGTAGCTACCGTAATGAATGCGTTAAATCGTGGTCTTATCTAAGTACCTAAAAAATTACATAGGAGCACGTCACAAGGTGCTTTGTGCGTGATTAAAAGTGTGCGAGCCCACAAAATTGTTGATAATATTAATTTATATTATTTCTACACTCTAATACATCATTAAACATTTATCACAACTCTATGCCTATAACCTAAACCGTTTTGCTATTAAAAAGATCTACAATTTCTCTATGATCCTCGGGGGTCCTATGATACCTAGAACTGCATTATGTAACTTTTGGCAAACTTAAAAGAATACTTAGTTAAGATTCCGTGTTGAAAGTGATTTCTATTGCTGTTTAATATTCAGTCAAATTAAAACCAGGACAATCCATTAAAAGTGAAACCAGCTGGCTACACTATTTATACAGTGTTCATGACAAGAAACGAAAATTTGAGTTTTTCGAAAAATGTTTTTGCTATTAGGTACACATTTTTGAAAATAAAATAAATGTAGCTGTCAGTTTGATATCGTCTTTTTAATCTGTTTAATAATGTCCTACCTGTTGGTTACCTGTTGCAATGAAGATATAATTTTTTATTGAGTCATCCAAATATTTCTGATAAGTCTGTAATGAATTTGTTATTTAAGAAAGAATTTATATTATCGATACAATCGTTGGTGGAAGAACATTAACTTTGTTTATGTAATTTTTTTACCCTAGTTGATGGCTGCGACTTCATCTGCGTAGAATGTCTTGTTTCTCTTGTGATTCACAAGCTTCCCTGCGATACTTGTGCCCGTTTTCAAAACGAAAGCTATAGGTAGGCAAATACCTATTTCATTAAGATATTAGCACAATACGTTCATTTGATGGCTCAAAACAGAGAGAAAAACACACTTTCAAACACACACACACAGACACACTTTTAATTTAGTTTCTAATTAATTTATTTTTGACATGTATTTATTTTAATTGCATTTAATTTAATTTTGTAAACTGATGTACTATGTTAAATTTTTATGGGTAAAGCCTGAAATAAATGATAATTATTATTATCATTATTATTATAGACTCCCATTAGAAATCCCTTCATACTATTTTATAGAAGTATTATTTCCCAAAAAAGTCACCTTGTTGCACCTTTATTTCCTGAGTGCATAAAAAAAATGTTAGATCCAAAATTTGAAGTGTACTAACTCTGTATACAGTTATTGAATCATTAGACTGTATTGTTTATATCATTGTGTTTGCCAGTTAGTAAGGGCGAAGACTTTTAAAAGTTACAGAAGATTTTATACCATTTTTACGAATCGACGATACGATACGAAACGAAGCTACGATCTTTAGTAAGTTTTATTGAAACTTGTTTCTTCTTGATAAGTACTACAGTTATTAGAATTCAATAGTAAAATGATTTGATATTTATACCTACGCTTACTATGGACCTGTACACGCAAATATTTCGCTATAGTAGAGCTGATTTCAGCTTGGTCAAGTAAGATTGTGCGAATATAAAGATAGATATTTGGAGCAATAAAATTCAGCCCATATCTCACGTGTTAAGTACCAAACTAACTGGAGAGTTAATTAAAAAATTCCAACCTAAATTTCATGTCAACAAATATTTTTATGCGGCAATAATATTCATGATTAAGACGTTTGTATAATTATGTGTACAAAAATGTCCAATCAGATTTTTGGTATCCACCAACCTTTATATTTTTGTTACCTACCTACCTACCTACTGTGTGGTTAAGGGTATGTTTATACAGGCGTCTGTCAGCTGCGATGTAAAATTAAAAAGCGGACGCAACGTGTTATGTTCTTAGGGTTGGCGGCAAGTACCTAAATTATTTTCTTTTATCATTAGGTTGATATGTCGATGTCGATTTCTTAACCTACTGCAATAACGACTCGTCACCGGTTAGCATTGGTACGTCCCAAATTAAGTAGACAGAATAAATCTATTGTGTAGGCACTAACCACGCGCGGACCATCAGTAGACTTCAATGAAATGATATGATTATTAAGCTTAACGATTCATTTTGCCTTAGTCACCGAACTAAAAAAAAAACATCTAAAGCCTACCTATAAAATAACTAGTCGGTCTCGAACAATAAAATTTAATTAAATTATTTATAAATATGAATTACCTATGAGATACCTCAATGTCTTAGGTCTATGTCCTAGAAGGTACTTGTGACGCGTAGGTACATATTTTTTATGCATCGCTAGGTACATAATTAGATATATATCTACCTGTCGTAACCACCTGTTTTTAATCAGTAAACTATTTTTAATGTTTAATTTTCATGAAAATGTAAAGACAGCCCTGAAAGTCAAGGCGTGGGGCGGCGGGTCGACGACCGGTCGCTTGCGCTCTAATATCGCCTGCAATATCTGGCTTAGCTTAATTCCCTGCCTGTCTACTCCAAGCTTTACTTTAATTTACTCGATATATTTTATCCACTTTATGATAATTTTTATTAAGGTTGGAGAACTGCTGATGTAATTTTGTATACCGACCCACTATTATACCTACCTTCCTATTTTAATAAAGCTAATTCGAAGGTAAAAATGACAATCTTTCTCAAGGAAAGCTCTAAAAAGATTTTCTGAGGTTGATTATCGAATTATCTTACAATAGAAATTAATAAAGTATATCGGATTTACACTTAATAATCTCTACTTTTACAATATGAACCATACCATTGATCTCAGAATGACTACCAGATATCTTACAAAAATACTCGTTATAAAAGCCAAATCAAGAGCATTAGGACACGGCTCTTGGTAGGTATATTAATAATGTTTTTTCACCCAAACTTACACCAAGACACTAGCTAACCAAGTAAATAAATATTTGTGATTCATATTTCTTGAAGTCAATGTCAGAATAACTCGATAGAATTAAGACATTTTGCAAACCACAAGAAACAGAGTTCCGGAGCTGACTGTTCGTTACATTTACATAGCTACTAGCCTATAAATAAATACCGACTCACACACACGTGCACAATATGACGTTGTTTTAAGTTTATTTTATTTTTATACACGACGTCGGTGGTGCTCACGCTGCCTGTAATTTCGCGCTGTTCGCGCGGCGCAGGCGCGTACGCAAGCCGGACAAAGATGGCCGCGGATTGAACATAAAAACTTCTCAGTGTTTTTTCTATCAAAAGACAATTGTTTTTTTTTTATTAAATCATTATCTATATTAATTGAACTGGTTTTGTTATTGATGAGTTAATTGAGTGCTACGGAATATGTTTATATCTCTAAATCGTTGCGACCTTTTAAATCAGATGTTACGCTGCTTCAGTTTTCAGAAGATTTATACTGTCAAAGTAAGTATGATTTACAAATTATTTCTTTCCAGTAGGTATGTTTAAATTATACATATGATTTTAATGTACCTACCCAACTTATTATAAATGATTAAATAAACTGTTCAGATATATAATTAATGTACAACAATAACTCCGTAGATATAAACTAAACCTAGTTGAAAAGACGAATATGACGGATTTTTTTATTAATAAATAAATAAAAAGCAATAAGCACCTATAGGTTAGCATCTAATATTATAATAATCAAATTACCAATCTATATCTATTTTACATAAATTAAACGAAAATCATATTACGATCGCCTAACATAAATAGGTAGGTTAGGCAGGTACCAAAGTATATTTTTTATCGTGACTGGAGGAACAAGCAAGTACGTAATTAATTGTTCGATTTTCACGACTGAAACTCGTGAGGGCGATAGGTATAGCGAAGAACTTCGTGAACACGTTTGCATTAAAGTTATATTCTTCTAGATTTCTAGGTATCCACTATGTACTTATAGTAGGTACGTACTTCATGGAATGGCAAAATTTTTATCGCAAGCCCGTTATCGTGGCCGATCATAAATCTGTTTTCAAATCGTGAGTCGCCATTGCTGGCGTAGCGTCGATGCAAGCTCATGTGGAATCTTTGCTATGACCGAAATTGGACCATTTTGTGAAAGTCGTAAAGCTTAATTTACGATAGCCACTAACCTTCGTTTGCTACGTTGGGGAATTTGAAGGGTTTATTGTCGCATTGTACGTAAGTATTTGCCAATGCACGTAAAATACTAGGCGAGGTTCTTAAAATGCCAGACTTATTTACAGTTCAAGAACATATTTCCTTACGGAATTGTATAAAGCCTTAGGAGAAATATAAAGCATCTTCATTATGTTTTTTTCACAAGAAGACTAGGTAGATAGCCTATCTAGGTTTTTTTATGTGCCTTTAATTATGAAAGATACATAAAATTCTTAGATTTTAAGTAATAACAATTCAATTGGAATACTCTATCATTGCTATACTCCGGTTTGATTTCATACTTTGCACTCTACCATAGTCTTTGAAATATTTTTTATAATTCAAAACTCTACTCTACGTACAATTGTAGAGTTTCGAATCGAGAATATTTAACCACGAACCTTTGCGCAACGATGACGGCTTGAAAAAATGTCAAGGTAGCACCAAATTTTTCACTTTCATGTTCGTTATAAGTACAGCAGTTCAAATATCTATCATAATCTACCGATTCAAAATTTGTGAGTTACGTTGGTTGTTTTTATTCAATGATTCACAGCAAAATTTTGCATGTTTAAAATACTCACTCACACAGATGACATAAATAAAAACTTTTAATAAAGAAAACTCATCTATTGTGTAAGCGCTGCAAAAAAAGTTTGTCTATTTATTGTCACTCTTCCACCGATTTAGAAGGACAATTTGACGGAGACGATGAATCCGGCATAAAAATCGGCAGTTGCTCTTTTCCAATAATTTTGGACACATTCATTGAGCGCGCCACCCGTCCTTTACATAATATGTCAATGTAAATATATTTATTTACGTAGCTTCGTATTTAAAAATAGTGTAGGTATTCATCCACATGATCATTTAAATAATTTTATCATTACTAATCCAAGTTTCAACTTGACCTCAGAGGTTTGTAAATAAATATTTCATTATATTTATCTATTCAACGTGGTAGCCGCTGAATTTATTAATACAAAAACAGCTTTAAGTCAACCTAACGCAAAAGGTTCTATGGTCATTAAAATCGAAACTGCTGATTTATGAGCGGTTAGTATTAAGATACCTACGCAACTGTAGAAGACAGTACCTAAGGCGAATAATATTTTACTTCATCGTTGCCAACCTAATCTTCATAGGTAGGTACATCTTTTCCCTTTTATAGAGGTGGGTGATAAGATTTTTTATTTAAATTTAATATTAAACTATCTAAAGGTTGAGTCACACTTTTCCGAATTTTCTTTGACGTGGTCTGGTGGGAGGTTTCGGTCATGGCTGGTCACCACCCTACCGACAAAGCTGTGTCACTAAGCGATTTAGCGTTTCGGTACGATGTCCCGTAGGAACCGATTAGGGCTATTACGGCTTTAATATAACTGCCATACCCCTTACGGCAGTTTTTTATAGCCCTTGGGCTAAATTGTTGATGAATAAAAAAAGAATATAAAAACGGAAAAAATATTACTCAGTAGCTATGTTATAATTATAATGCTCAAGCTTATTTTCCTACTTCCTACTCTAAATTACAACGCCCCATTAATCCCTAAAGTTTCAGACTTTTACGATAAAGCCGTTATATAAAATGAAAACTTGTACCCGCAGAATTATATGATTTATCGTCTCGCGATCTAGCACAATTAAGTAGATGTAGTGCGGGCAACTGCGGGATTGATTTATGATGATTCACAGTAATCATACCTAGTTGGACAAGCCGTGATCCGGTCAGTGAGAGTGTTCCCCTTTATTTCTCTTTTATGACAGTCCCTCTGATAAATGCTATAAATGCGACGGATGACGTTGTGCGGTTTCGACGCCATTTTGTGTTGGAGCTGCAAATTGCGGTCACATTTGGATTATCACCTATAGAACTTGGCGAACGTTTCAATTTGACATTTCGCTCATGTAAAAAAGGTAGGAAAAATAGAATTCCCAACAGCTAAAGGTGACTGAAAGGTAGATAGCTATTCATTGTTGTAAGGAACAAACAGTGCAATGTTTAAGAAAATGCGTGCATTATTATGATCAACTTATTGCTGCCCCACGCCCCGCACGGGGTTTTTTTTTGGAATGAGGGTTAAGGCCGCAGTCCACCATGCTGGCCAAGTACAGATTGGTGCACGTTTCACGAGAAACCTTAGGCTTAACCTTAAAATAAATTATAGGTATTTTAATTGTTTAAATTAACCCAGTCTAATTAAGTACGTAGGTAGGTACTTAATATGTAACTGCAAATGATCCAAAATATAACTTGTTCATTCCGAATCCCATTTTGGTACCGTGAATAAGCGCGAATCTGGTGAATTGTTTCACATTTATAATGGAACGTTTACTATGTTTGTGCTTTGTTTTAGCATGTCCAACTACGGATCAAGATTCCAAGGGTTTGATTTCGGTAGGTCATGGGTTTTTCCTTTTAAACAGCCTCGTGTTAGGAAATTGGCAGATTCCACCCCCCATTATCACTAATATAGGATTGTTATAATATTCGTTACTCCGCCAACCCGCATTGCATCAGCGTTGTAGGTCTGTGATGGTGTTGGGTCTCTGGTGATGATTCGAAAACCCCTTTTCCTATGGGAGAGGAGTGCCCAGCAGTGGGAAATTATTGATGAAGATGATGATTAAAATATTTTAAAATTATATAAAAATAAAACAAAAAGGATTATCTACCCGACGTCGACGGTTTAAATAAATTCAATTGGACCGTGTTCCTTACCTAGATACTAGCATTACCTCAAAGTAATAAACAGGGCACTAAAGGTGACACACATAAAAAGATCTACTTTACACGAAGCTGATACCGCGTCATCGCTGTCGTCGCCTCGCAATAACCGATAAACAAATCGTCGACTCCACTCAACCCCCACTATCGTGACCGTAAAAACTTAACTATCCGGTAACACGAACACACCTGAATATAAATCACAACACTGGTAACGCACTTATCAAAATGTGTATGACACGATCGCGATTTATTCTTTTCGTGCTCACGTTCTTCGATAACATGAACGTTTGAAGAACATGCAAAAACCACACGATGTCTACCCCGCATCAACGTCGACCCCCAACTATTTACATGCAAATACTTAGAGGCTTTCAAAAACGAAATTACTTTCGTTTCCCACAAAATCCAAAATATTTGACCGAGCCAACCAATATTATGCAAATCACCCCTATCCTTTCATTACGTATAAAGGATGCGACAGATAATGCCTATGATTTCGGTGCATTGTTTCACGTTTTACGGGCCTATAGGGTATCACAAAGGACGGCAATTTGCCTAATGCGTATCGATAATTTATGAAAAGGTTGCGTAAGTTCCACAATTGTCAAGGGCCAGACTTTCGGTTTCAGCGTACTGATTTGCATAACCGAGTCAACTGACAATGGTTGGACACCCTTTGAATAATCCTTTTAGTTTCACTTTTAAAATGGTTTCATTGTTGACATTTTGTAAGAGCAATAAATAAATCAGGCGCCCTTATACGATACAACGTATGTGGTAGGTACTAAGGCTCAACAATGTTGCCTTATTTACCTACCTACTTATCAGGTTTGGCGAGCATGGTATGATATATTACATTTTACTGTGCACGTTGACTTATGTTCGAACTGAAATTGTATTTTGTGGAACGTTAAAACTATTACTATTAAAACTATTATTATTAAAAATATTAAGGAATATTTTTAATAATAATATATATTATTAAAGATATTAAGGAATATTTTTAATAATAATAGTTTTAACGTTCCACAAAATACAATTTCAGTTCGAACATAAGTCAACGTGCACAGTAAAACGACAAGGTGTTGAAATAAATAAATCAGGTAAGTACCTAGATACTTGACTGGTGAAAGATATGGAATTAGGTATTTTATGATTTTAAAATTAAGTTTATTCACTCTCTTAGTAGTCAGAGAACTTTGCATATCTCTGCAAGGGTAGTAAATTTGTAACCCTGGAAAGTACTGTGTTTTCAGTCTACTTAATACTTCGAAAACAGGAAAACTTGAATTTTGCAGTTAGTAAGCAAGTAAATATTACATAATACCTACTATGTAAGCCTCATAACAATAGGCCGATTCTGGATCTACTCGTAAGTTGGAACCAAATTCAGCTAGTCGCAGTAGTAAGTTGCCGTAAAATAATTCGTCAAATCTTCTATATTTTGCATTCCAAACCTAAATTTCTATCAGAGTTCCTTTTATCTCGGTGGGCCGGTTTCATTACGCTACGCATGGCGCTATTTGATGGAAACTTTATACAGTGGCTAGCTGAATTTGCTGTCAACTGAGTTGTATACACGTGTAATATCACGGAAATTAGTGTAGTCTTGATGACTACTTAATTCTTACCTTATCACCGTTTCATCTTTATTAGCTCCTACCTAGAGTATACAGAACTATATGAGGCTTCACTAAATTCAGGCAATTAATGCCCCGCTGTGGCGCTTGCGTCCTCTCTCATTGGAGGGATTAAGAGAAACTTAGACCATTCACGTTGTTCTAATATGGGTTGATGTTTTTATCTACTATTACTATCATGCTTGATGGAAAGCAATATTATGGCCTGAAATGGGTGCGATTTGAAGCTAAGGAAAACTCAAGGCTCATGTGGCAGGAAACACAGGCACGTAAAAAAAATTGATTGCTTTAAAAAGCAACGGAGGGCACGAGGCAGAAGTTCTCGAACATCTATTCAGTGTTATCTACTGATAACATAATTCTTCTATCTGTGAAGTTGAATATACATTTAGATATCTACCCCAAAATTTTACTTTGGGGGCAGAGTAGATAAACGTTTGTAATTAGTTCCTAATAATCTAAGTATGCCCGATTATACTAACGACGAACGAGGCAATGCATAAATAAGTAACGCTTAACCGGAGGATATACCTAGTCATGCATCTACATTTGACCAATAGGAATCACCTAAGATTTGGTGAAACATTTGTTTCTATAGACATCGCCTAAATCATTAGGCATTCGATTTAGGCGAATATAAGGTTTAGTGTTAATATACTTTTTTTTTTTTTTTTGCACTTTAAATTAAGGATTAATATGACATTACGTAAATGTATGAAGAGAAGAAATAAAAGGCTTTTTTTTTTTTTTAAATTATTTATATAAGGTTTAGTGAGAACAGGTATTACTTTTATATGATGTGCGATGTGACACATGGTGGCTAAATTTCCGCGCTGAACAGCAAGGCTCTTTTTACGTAACGAAATAAACTAAAATATACCTATCATAAACGATTAAGTGGTCAATGATGGTAAAATAGGTAAAATAAATACCAATAACACACACATTATGGTGTGTAATATCGTTTTACAACTTTAAGGCAATAAATAAATTGACTGCCGTTTGTACATTTTATTACGATTCAAAAGTCGATGACTGTTTAAAACGAATAATTGATTTATGCTGGTTATTAATGTTAATTTGATGCCATGTTAAGTATAATTAATTTCTCGATTTTATTGTTGTTGATCCAATTTTACTGGTAGTAGAGCTTATTGTGACAGAGCCCGACCGGGGAAATAGTGTCGCCATGCTTATATTTGTATGCTGGGTTTCCGGTGTGAAGGGCGTGGTTGGTGGCGTTATTACAGGCAAATGAGGCTTCACCTACGCCTCAAATTGATGGACACAGGGCGGCATGTTGCAGGACGTGCTCCTTGCATGCGTTGTGAAGTGTTACTCTGTTTATAGGCTTTGGTTTTTCACTTTCCATCTGCTTGGTCCGTCAATCATGACTATAAAAAATATATATATTTTACAAAACTGCTATTTTAAATCATAATAGTAAGCGACCTAACTTTAGCTCGATTTACTTAGAAAGTTCCAAGTTATGGACACGTATCTTGATAGGTTTTTACGATACAGCTTTTATGTACCTTATGTGAACTTCGTTTGGTGACAGCAGATCAGAATACAGTTGTCACAACCTCCTCAATGCTTCTGCTACCATCTAGTGCAATCACCAAACCAGTGGTGATAAAGTCCATAAGTGGTTTGGTATAGTCTATTGATGAAGTTAAATCACTAAGTATTAAGTAAGTAACAGGTGAATGCGACACTGCTACACAGAATATTGCGAGAGGCCAAAAGCTCAAGCAAATAAATCGGAAACTTATACTATTTACCTACGAATTAAATAAATTTACTTGTTTCTAGGAAAATTCATCTATTAAAGATAATTATCTAAGAAGTTCCTCATAATTAAGTGTTTTGTTTCCAGAAGATAAATTATTGTACACAAAAGTACGAACTAAATTATTACAAGTATTAAAGTAAAATATAGCCATAATTACCAGGTGAACCGTAATATAAACCGAAATATCCGAATGGTAATTCATCACACTCGTATGTTAATGATCGGACTTTTCTACAAATGTTTTAGTCTTTTAGTCGTTCAACACGTGTTAATAACCAATAAAACAGTTTAGTGGTACATAAAAAGTTGGGATTTATAACGAATAACTTATGATCGCGCGTGCCCGCTTTACAGTGTGATTATATCTAGGCGTTTCTATGGTTTGAGTTTCATTGACTTTCACTGCTCATTCGCGATTATTACTTCCGAATTCTACTTGTGTTTATAACCGTTTAAAACTCACTACATTTTTATATTACCTGTATATTTAATTTAACAGAATACTACTCCTTTTTAAACGCCATAAACATTTACGAGTATTAGTCTAGTAGGTAATTTATACTGAGGTAGTCCAGTGGTTATAAACTGTTGAACGTTGCGGTCAGTTTTAATTACGATTCGATAATACGACATGAGAATGTTTAAACTTTGTTACAAAATAAACTTAAAATACGAGTTGGATAAAGAAGACGATATATGTTTATGTGGTACAAGATTATGCACTCACACACTTCTTATGAGTGCTCTCCGATCCAATCAGAATGCTTCTAAAGGTTCGTTATGAGAGCAATATCGATAAATTTTGTTCAATGTTGTTTCGATAATACTCCCAACATATTCCGTGTAGGAGGTAAATGGAAATGAGTTAAGGGCCTTTCACACACTAAAATGCGACCATTATTTGTGTTGTTGTATCTACATATTTTGAAAGCTTGTCGTCTGTAAATCAAACGTCCCAAGTTTTGATTAACAGACAAACATATCCATTCTCCATCCATATTTTCTAGGTCCTCTGTATCTCCTTTACAATACCCCTGACAACGTGTATGTAATAAAATCATGGTGAGCAGTTGCGAAGTTAAGGCTTGAAAGCACAACAAACAAAAAATTTACATATGCAGTAATATTATAGGTATATTAGTTAGGATTATACAATTATCTAGAGTCTATTTTGAACACCACCGATTAGGTTTTTACTTATGTTTCTTAATGATTCTCTACCTGTTAGTGCCTAACATGTATAAATACCGTATTATTATAGGTGCACTCAACTCATTTTCGAAAAACTAATCAGCTGAATTACTAACGAGCTTTTTTTTTGTCCTTTAACAATAAATTTATTAATCTGTACGTATTTTACTTGCAACTAGATACTTAAATCCTTAATCATTAAAACAAGAATCATCGAAAATATACGCGCGGAATAAAAATAAAACCGTTTTATTCGCGTAAGAGCTTAAGAAGCTATATTTCAGAAAAGTTGAAAGCTTTATCCGATTTTAGTGAGTGAGTAAGTTTCGATGCACGTAAGGTTCGTTGCACCGTCCGCTTACCCGTGTGAAGGGACATAGGCGGCGTGGGAGCAGTATCTGGAACGGGCTGATCTGGCGGGCGAGTCGTAAACAGAATTAGTGCTCCGAACTAACCGGTAACAAAAAACGCCGTTTAAATTTAGACGCTGGGTAATCTGAATCCACTGCATACCTACCTCTTTGAATTTTAAATCTGTACTTTTAAGGTGATTGGACGATATATAATATATTATTATCTACACCAATATAATATTATGTGTCTTGTCTGAGAGACAATTTAAGGCCCGGTTTATACGAAAGTTGCGGGTGGTAGACACATGACGTGGCCACATAATATACTTCGAAGGCCTCACGCGACTTCCCTTTAACTACATACTTAGCCTAATAAGGAGCCATGCCTGGTCGCTTCTTCTTACATCGCTTGTTTTTCAAATTTAGGTACTTACGTGCCTTTCTATGCGGAATCATTTATTTTTGTGTACATAAAATAAGATGAAACCTAACTGGTTGGTTTTGTTAGTATTAAACCAGGAAATCACTGTTTGTCTAGGTAAGATCACGTACGCAATCAGGTAGTTCAGAAAAATATCGAATATAGTTTCTATTAACAATCCATGATGAATTAGTTCCTCATTGCAACAATTACTGGTGCCGTATTAAAATATTATAACTTCGCTGTAAATTATAAATTAATAATTGATATAGATAATTGTGTTTCTTATTGCGTGTATACAAGTAGGTTTGTATTTATTTTTTTCTCTTTGTTTTTAAAATATTTGGACCGATGACTTTAAGCGAAAGAAACTTGAAGCGGCACATATAATCAAGCACCTTCCTTTAGTTTACAGTACTTTTTTCAAAAAGGTTATTCATAAAAAAAATACAAAAGTGACGTTTAAAAGCAAAGATTGAAAGATAAATGCCTGTCGCAAGCCTGTGGTGAGAACCGCAATCACCCTGCGGAGCGTTTCAAACGCGCCCTTTGGATCATCTTAGAGTGCCAATCTATTTCATTTCCTAAAAACTAAATTCATATCCTCAATATAATTTACACAATACCTACCTAGTAAAAGTTAAGTTGAAAGAAATACTCATTTAGGTATATTTATGTAATGTTCCATTATATAATGTTTAAGTAAGAAGCTTCCCCACAATTTTCCACCCCTAACTATCTCTTGTGACCAATTAGTTGTTAACAAGGGCTCTATACTATTAAAACTTTTCCCATCAAACCATCACTAAATTAAAACATAGAATACCCCTATTTTTTGGTCCGGTTAGAACTTGATTTTATTTTTATAGACGCCGGTTACTACAAAAAGCTTAGTGAAAGGGTGGGAGTGTGTGAAAAATACGTACGTGCGGGCTATCATTAAAAGGGTATATATAATAACTTGAAATTGATTACTGACACGAAGATTAAATGGGAAAACCACTTTATTATAAGAAGTTTTTTATAAAAACGAAAGAAAATAGTATAATTAAATTTTGCACTTTTTGTAAAGTTTTTTCTCTTAACACGAAAATTCTCAAACTTATTGTTGTTAAGTTCTTAACAAATTAATGAGGCCAATTTCAAGAAATGGCTTAATATCTTGTGAATTTCACTAAATCAATTCACACCTATATCCTGCTACGTTACAACGCTATGGAACATGATTAATGTATGTTAAGTGAAATGCTTTAGTCAAACCTTTACTACCAAGACTAAAATCTGAAGCTACATTGAAACCAATTGCAGCGTTGGTGATCAAAATATTAATTACGTTTAGTGATACACACGTAGAGTTTACGTAAATGTCCGCGAAAAAAACTTCTTAAGAACCTTTTTTTTTAATTTCTGATAATAAAACGCTACGCAATTTATAAGAACGCTACAGCTACAGTAGTTACCTAAAGCTATGAACACTGGTTATGATAGTAATGAATAATGCATGTCATGTAAATCCGAAAAGCATCACAGGCCATTTCACCGGAACTTTGAGCCGGCCAAAATAACCTAACACAAAGATAGCTAGTGACGAGGGATAGGATAACGCCGGGGGAGATAGACTTTTTTATTATTTATGTAATATTTTGTAATTTTTTAAATCAGAAGGGTGGATCCCCTATAAAGGGTGGGCCATAGCTGAATGAATTTTTTGTCCTTTGTAGATAAACATATCAATTTGTTGGCGTTTTGTTAGCGACGTAAATATGTGTTACAATTGTGGACGAATTGTATCCTCAGTATCGCTGGTGGCGTTTTACTGAGCACTTGGCTGTGAATTAAGAGGGACTTTATTTCCTTTTATAGTGCTTCACAACTGTGGTTTCAAATGGAACTAGCGAAGGCCTCTACAATGATTGGAGATGTTCTATTTACATAAAAGTGTAAGTTATTCTGTTTGCATTTCCACATTAGTATTTAGATGTATACAAAAACAATGAATTGATACGTATTACACATTTATTGTGCATCTAACTATAATATTCTGTATATTATAGTTAGATGATTATATGCATGATTTATATATTTACATTTATAACATTCCTTTTAATATAAAAATTATAAAGGTTACCTAATAGGAATATGTATTTTACACTATTAAATCAATTTTTTATTAATAAATATAAGACTTACCCACACGCGTTTTTATAAATACTATTTCGGAAATAGTTGCTAAGATATAATAAATACCGTTCTAGAAATTTAATTACAAATAATTAAATTCCTAAGATTTTATTTCATAAATTTTACTATGAATGTTTATATGTTTTAATAATTTAAACTTTATATGACTGATATTAAACCTTTTTTGTAACAGTATCTTAATTTAAATTAATTTGAAAACGTTGAACACCATCAGAATTCTGAATTTAGGCTTTCCCATTTTCTTGTTCCAGAATAGATTATGAGGAAGAGCTAAACAAACCAGCTTCACCATACTTTGTTTATCCAACTCTGCACCTAACCATACGTATCCGCCAACCACTTCCTCGTGTAGGAAAAAATGGAATATACAGCGCAAGCGTAATCCACGAGCGATTTTATCCGTGAATCGATTAGAAAGCGAGCGAATAAAATCGATTTTCCCCCAAATTGAATAGTCGTTAAACGTAGGTAGCAGTTTTACCGTCCAGATTGTTTACGCAGCGGCGTCACGAGTGTAA
The DNA here is from genome assembly GCF_905163445.1 of Pararge aegeria. Lineage (NCBI taxonomy): Eukaryota > Metazoa > Arthropoda > Insecta > Lepidoptera > Nymphalidae > Pararge > Pararge aegeria. Next base: position 11,943,894 of record NC_053189.1, read on the forward strand.
ACGCTTGTCGATAATTGATGATTTGATTTACAACATCACTAAACAACCGGTGTTTGGGTGATCGATACGGTTGCCTTTGAATGAACGGATGCCATACTATATTCTATTTATTCTGGTCTATATTTCTAAAGTTCTGAATCCCAACTTGCATAAGTCGAGGTTCATTCGCTAATAAAAATGTCTGATTTCTAGCACCAGCACGTAAAATGCTGAATGCTTCGCGATGGAATGAGGTAAAAAAAACTATTTAACTTTGAATAAATACTCATATGTACTACTTAGTTCTTCATGGCGATATAGAAATATTTTTTATTTAAGACTATAAAAACTAACTTTTGTTCGATTTAGTACACGTTTGGAACGCCGTAGCAAAGTGGCGTGCATTTGTCGCAAAGTGTGTTCAGGAACTATTCAATTTGGATTCATCTTCGCCTTTATATCATCGAACAGCAAGACATTGTAAGGGTCTGCACCGTTACGTAGTTAGTAGCCCACGGATTCGAACAAAACACTTTGTTTCCTTGTTCCTATTTCGCGTTGCAAAGAGCTGGAATGCCCTTCCAGCTTTCAACAAGTAATATAGATTCCTTCAAATCAAGATTGAATAGGCATCTCCTTGACAAGCGTAATCTATCTTAGGCCCGGTCATTACTTATCATCGGGTGTGATTGCGGTCAAGGGCTAGACTAAAGATTTAAAAAAATCATGTAAATAAATACGATTACAGATGAAAAATTACAAAGCGACCTAACCAGCACACAAGATCGGCTTGCGCTTTTGTAACTTGGCCACACTTTCCTTTAGACCATCATAATACAGCGTTACAATAATATAGGTAAGGTACACATGAAATAAAATATAAATAAATATATTACCACACATCGCCATCTAGCCCCAAAGTACATACTGCTGCATTAACATAAGTTTAATCATATTACGATCATGTAATTCGATTTCTATACCAACGGTGTACCTATGTCAAACATTATTACCTATGTACCTATAAAGAAAATTGTAAACTTATGTCCAATTACTCGCAATATTACCTAAACAATAATAATCGGTGCGGAGCCTTATCGAACGTACAATAAAATATTTATAAAATCCCGCTCAGCCATTAAAAATGCGTAATCAGGCAATTTAAAGGTCAACGACATTACAAACTGCACTGGTAACCTTAGGTAGGTACTATAAATTTTATTCGATAAACAATGAAACAATCGACGTAATGTCTCACTTTTGTGGTAGGTTATGGGCTATTTGGACTTAACATCATCCGTATATAGTGAGGCAGAGTTAGTTTTACTGAGATAGAAAAACTGATATTGCTACTTAGAAGAATTTGCGTGAGTCCAGTTGTTTGTTAATACAATAATGATGTTGTTTTAATCGTCGGTTTTTGAGCAATTTTTATATGTCAAGTTAAAAACTTACAGAAGATCTCTTCCAAGAAACAGGACAGTGACCTCTAGTGAGACATAATTAGGCTGAGAAAGATGATAATGATAATGATGACAAATAATTCCTACTTTATGGTAACATTCTTTAAAATAGGCGTATTTTAAGCAGGTACCTAACTCTTTTAAACTTTTCATAATTTAGGTTTTTACGATGGTACGAATAATTACAACGTAATTAATACTTACCATTATAAATTTCGGTCGCAATCAAAGATTTCAATTATAATGGATGGTCGTATTTCGTTTGGCACTATTTGTTGTATTTTGATACATGGGACACACGGCGAGGTTGGACTGGGGGCGGATCGGGGACGACTTAAGCAATGGCATAGTCCGGGATAATTCCGCAGCGATAATATGACATGTTTCTTAGAAACTCCAAATCCATACTTAAATATTATAAATGCTAAAGGGTGTTTGTTTGTTTTTATTCTATGCCTTATTAATGAATAACAATGATTTTTGGCATAGGTTCCAGAGGGATTTGTAATAAACCGTTTTAAACGCGAACGAAAAACGCGAGCAACAGCTAGTACAAAATAAAACTTAGACCGCATTGACTTCCGTGTGTTCAGTGCTTTAATGGACTTTTATGCCGACTGGGGTAAATAATTAAGGCATGTGCGGTACGGTAGGAACGGCTCAAGCTCGCGCAATAAACTTTTATCGCTTGTTCTTTCAAGTATTATTTGACAGTGTTGATGCGTTAAATTGCGATTAATAGATGATTAGCCATTCAGGGCTTCGTTTATGGCGGTCGCGTAATAAATTCGGTTTATTGCGTATCAATCATGGGTATGCGGAGGACGGACTTGCCCTCGCTGCAGCGTTGTGACCTCCGAGACGCTGCCTAGTAAATTACTTTTTATTGTGAGCAATATAATTTGTAGCCACGCTGTAGGCCTACCGCGGCGTGGTCATGCCTATTATTAAGGTAGGCCCTACTTCGTTGATCTAGTTTGCATGCACGACTCCGAATCAAGTAGTTAATTTACGATGTGATAGTTCGGCTAAACCTTAACCCCTTTTATTCTGAGAGGTGACTCCCTGCCCTGTAGTGGGCCGAAAATGGGTTGATAATAATTAATAAGAATACACGTGACAATAAAATAATATAATGTATAATTTTAGTACCTACTGGTAATAAGTTTAAGTTATGGTATATAGTCAGAAATGGATCAAATACAAGATTTTTCTTCTTAAAAGATGTGAAAGTACTTTTTAAGTTTTCTCTTGTTGTGTCCATTGTTTTATTTTTCTTTTTGTGGTGTACAGATAAATAAATAAATAAAGTGGAAATTGCGAAATACAGACATTGCACAATTATATTTCCTAACAAGATGTGCCCTGCGGGTTCACCGGCTTAAATTAAGGGATGCAGCGTAGCTACTGCTACACAGTCTACACCTACCTCAATGAGTCAGATGCCAAACGTAAAGTTTTTTCAATCGTACTGGAAGTTCCAAATATACAAACCTATTATATTAAGTACAGATAGTATTTCAACGTATTTAAAAAAAAAATGGGGTGTATTATATATGTGTTCTTGCTTTTAGAGCTTTAGTCACCCACTGTTGGAAATTTTCAATCGCGTAAACAATGCCAATCGCGAATGCCCGTCCCGACGAATTACTCCCGTTTTGCCTTATTTAAAACACTTTGAATTCCGTATAACAAATGTTCGTATAACAAATGTCATTAATAATAATTGGACGTTGCTGCTATCGACTAATATGTAGTGCTGTTGACATATTAGTCGATAGCAGTGGGTAAGCAACGTTGACCCAAGTCAGTAAATGGATGGGTGCCCGTCTATGCAAATTTATCTATCACTTACAAATAATAGTGATCGTTAAAGAAAGCATAGAAATCGCACTGTTATTTAATTCGTATGTTAAAGGTCATAGTTAAAGGTTAACCATGAAAATCTCTGATTTTTTTTTATTTATTTTAGTATTAAAGTCCTATATAAATGTGGCAATACTTTATGTATGTTAGTTAAGCCTTAATGTTCTCACCTTTTTCTCCAATTATATACATCAGATCTATACGAAATTTGGGCAAAACTAAACTAAAGATCCTAGAGAGCCTGTCTATCTTCAATACAAAAAAAAATTAAATCGATTTTCTCCAAAAGGACCTTGGCTGAATTTCGGGATAAAAAGTATCCTATGTGTAGGATATAGGATACTTTTTATGTAGTAGTAGGTAATTTAAATAGTGCAAAGTTTCATTTGAATTCAGTGAGTACTTCCAGCGTAGTGGACGGCTCAAACCGCTCGGATACAGACTGGCAGACGGACACGAATGAAAAATATGAATGTTATGGGCGCAATATCGGGTCATATCAAAAAAAAAAAATATATCTTTAATGTACAGAATTCGCCCTGTTATAGTTTTGTTATAAGTATACATTTCTACATAAATAAGAATACATTTGTTGTTGTAATAACACACAGATTAAAAACATTTCGGACAAATGCTCGCAAAAAAAAAACAGATTTCGGGTTTACGAAATCGACGTAGATCCAATATGATTTTAATTAGCTCTAAGATGTTTTCTTTGACGTAGCAATGAAAATTACGGAACGTCAATATTACCGTCGTTAAATTAATCCTTAAAGTACAAAAAAATGCATCAGCCTGGTGATTCTGTGGTCTAAAAAGCTCGCTCGTAGTAGAGATAAGTCTTCTCCCCAGCAATGGGATATTATAAGGCTGAATGCTGAAGAATATAAATTACACCGTATAGATTTGTCTGCCTACACTCTCACTGGTAAAAGGTAGTTTCACAAAGGAGGTAACATCTCGAATTTCCCAACTCTAAACTTAATACTTACAGAGGAATTGCTTGACAGAAAACCAAATGTTTTAAAAAACACTCCGTAGGCAAGTAGGTAAGGACTGATGCACTGCTTGCTTTGGAGGCCAAGTTTAATAAATCCACGTGTTGCTATAAATTCAAATGTCCGAATTGCACCCGTGAACCTATATTTATCGCGTAAACGTAGGTATCATCGGTGATCGCTAAAAACTATACCTACAATAAAAGGGGTACCTATAAAGCTATCTGTAGGTATACCTACTTCATTTACATGCGTAGTTGCCTTATTGTAGTCATCTTAAAAGCGCAGCTGTGTCCTGTAGCAAGCAGGTCGATAAATAAAACCTGTTTTGTGCACTAACGTACATTATTTACCGCCATATAGCAAGATAATCTTTGCTAAGTGCACGTTTGCCCGGAGCTGGGAGCTTGCCCGCCTGGTTTATGGTAAGTTAAGCAAATATTAATGGCGGTAGATTTATAGCCGCTCTGAAATTACGATGGGCTTTCTTTTAGTTAGTAAACGTATGTTTAGTTGAAACAAACATAAGTGGCTGTAAAAAATGACGATAATGGATAGGTTAGCCTTCTTGCACGAAATTATTTATTCATAGGTAGGTACAGTTTTTTGTTGTAGATATGACACCTTAACCAACAAAACAAACAGTATTTATATAAAACTTCAATCATGATAATCTTAGGAAATATATGGATTTGAAAAAAGGATTTTTGGTTTACTTACCTAGACTATACCGAGGATGGGTATATTGTCCATAATATTACACAACAACACATATAGTATCAAATTAACGCGGGCGACAACGTGGGGCACGGCTACTTTAACTACTAATACACAAAACACATAACATTTTTAAGTGTAGACTACTTAAAAGACTACTATCTGTCTTTGAGTGAATAAAAGTAATATGGGCACATATATAGTTACTATCCTAGGTGCCTATCCTATATTACAGATGACAGATTGAATTTAGTAGAGCTATTCTTCTCTTACCCTTTCCTGTAGATATATTGGAGAGCAAGTCGATCCTAGTTTTTGTCTTATACTTGTTTATTTTTTTTGTAATTAGTATTAGTGGGTTTAACGTGTATATTTTTTGTTACAGATCTCGTCGAGATGGACTAAATAGGAAGACTCAACTAAAACTTCTGCGATACGTTGCCTTAAAGGTATTTATGAAATTAAACTAACTATAGATTGAAATTTAGTACCTACTTTGTTATAGTACTTATTGATATAGGTTAAGTGGAAATTCATCGCCTATTACCAGAGAAACACTTTGCAGGGCTTGCAAGAAACGCGTCCTAATAAGTGCCGCCCTACTTCCATCAATTTCAGGCGGAGGTGCTTAGCCTCATGTTCCTGTAATTACACAGGTAACCACACCCTTCAATATGGAAGCAGCAATGCTGCTTCGCTGCAGAACGTTACCATCGTTAACTAAGCTAACAAAGTCTAATAACGACAGCGTTTTTTTTCGAGCAGAGCCTAATTCTGAGGACTTTAAAGTTCTGGGGCTCGAAAAAGCGAAAGCGAAAGGATCGTCGGCCTGGGGTTGCGGGTGATCGTCAGGTGCGGTCTCATGTGAGGCCGAATCTCTACTCAGGCGAGGATTGGAGTGACGATGCCGTGGTGAGCGCCCACCTCTAGATGGCGACAAAAATAGTGAACCTCGTCCTCGGCGAGGATGTGTCCTGACTGACAACGCTCCTTGCGTTGTCAGTACTAAACTAATCGTCAGGGTCGTGAAGGATATATTAAGGCCTCCTCTTAAGAGGCCTCCTGTTAAGAGTGGCAATAAAGTCGGGTAAATAAAAGTAGACGTAACTATGAGAGGGTTGAGGTTTCGGATGAAGGAGACGGAGAGGATCTTATTAAAGGCCTAAGAACATTAACAGGATAACGAGGATGATGACTAAAATATTGGTCTAATCTTTTTAAAACCAAAGGAACTTACTTAAAATATATTTTCGAAAGAAACACCAAAACAAAAGATTCTAAAGCATTTAAACTAAAGTTATTTTGATCAGATTACCATTATCAAATTTATTCGGCGCCATAATCAAAAATGCTCCAGCAGGAATGCATTGTAAGCTCCACCATGCGGCACTTTTAAATTTTTCATTCCCCTCTCGAATCAAAAGTGAACCCAATCTACTATCAATACACAAAGGAGATGGCACTACATGCTTTGCTTCACGTGACACGTATAGTTTGCTTTGAGATAGAATGAGATAGTAGATTAACAAACATGGCGTCGAGTAGAACGGGTATGGCACCTGAAATTCTCGACCACACATACAAAGTGTCTACGTGTGTGTTCAATCTTACTTGAATAAGGGAGGGTCTGAGACTCAGAGATTCTAAACCTTCGGCTCTAGACTTAATAAATGAATAAAGATTTATTTTGTCTATTTCCAAAAAGAACTCAACTTATTATTTATTAATTTAACTCCTTCAGATTTATTTGGTAGTGCTAATATCCTTAAGAAAAGTTAATTTCCCTATAAAATATTGTAAGGGAATACCATTTATAAGCGTATTATGATAAATGTTTGTTGGTAATTCTGTTTTACAAGAAATCTATAGAGCAAACTTAATTGGTAGGTCTAAAATTTGTGCTATCATTTAGGTACATAATGTTCTCCTAAGAAAATCATCGCTCCATTTTCAGACTTAGTTTAGTTTAAAGTCTGGTCATCAACATAATTAGCTCTGCTACAAGTATGAATAAAACTTACGTCAGTATTCTTTCTCAAATTTTAAATCAATCATAGTTGTTTTCTTATTTTGTATAAGTACTTTTACTTTTATAAGCGTTTAAAAAAGTGGTATAATAAAAAAACGTCTTTTAACAGTAAATTAAATAGAACCTGTTCTAAGTGCCAAAGGTTTACGGCATCTGCTGTTGACACGTAGTTCAAAGACTATCTCACAGATGGCGCTGTTACGAATTTTTCGAAAATGTAGAGCCTATGCTTTAATCTTTGGGAGTTATGCTTAGTAAACATTTTTATTAAACATTTATTCCAATTATTAAGTTTGATCCTACGCTGGGACAGACGGTTTCTGCAATACTCCTGTTATTAATCTTTTTCAGTAAGTACTTAGGTTCGTCGTTCAGGTCTTAAAAGCTTTGTTAGGAACTTATATATGCCTACCTACTTAAAGTTATAAAGTTAATTGTAGTAGGCAAAGTCATACGAAGGAATTTAAACTATTTTATATAAAAAAAACAAGTTAAATAACCTACCTATCAACGTAGATACCTACCTACCACATACTAAACTTTTCTATCTAGTAGAATAGCTATATTACTGGCTTGAATCGACAATGGTTTTCTGGAATTCTTTCTTATTATCAAACTAGAGCGAATGAGGAAAAAATCAAAGGGCTTTGCATACCTCTGCGAATGAAAAGCTCTGGATTAAAAAAGTTCTAGCATGTAACGTTAGATGGCGTTGATTAGAAGCAAAATACGAAAGCAGAGTGTCAGAAGTTATTTTAATGGTATGTACAGAAATGTTTGTTTCAAAACGCAATGTTTTATATTGTGAGGGGATTATATAATAAAGGAAATGCCGAGTATTTTAATTAATAAAAATTTAACTTAATTTAATTTAAGTTTTCAAACCCAGTATAATAACAGCGGGTCCAAGTTAATTTATTAAAGAGTAAATACCGAGTTGTCAGAAGCGTTCGGTTTCGAAAAGGTGCACCTGAAAGAATATAACATCACATAAACACTATAGGTAAGCTTTAGGATATTGTACGTTAAAAAATCTGATTGCAATGAAACAAACATATGCAGTTCGTTAGTTAGGCTGCTTCTTCTTCTATTTTTGTTAGACATTAATTTTAATTCGAAGTAAAATACAGAGAGAGCTAGGAGATACATATAAATACTCGACTGATCTCTTGTCCAGCCCATGAACAACGCAGCTTACAGCAATTCATTGCTGGACTAAGGGCCTCTCCATGCAGAAGAGTTTGGCCATCATCAACACGCTTGATATACAGAGGAAACTGCTGCTCATTCTTGGTGATATTTCTTTAATTGTCTCGTACGACATCCGCGCTATGATGAGGGGTGGTGACAACTGGTTTTTTTTTCACTTATTATTATAAAATAGAAAAGACGTAGTAAAAACTAGTGAACCTACGTATTTGTCTGTGTCTTATCTGCATTGAAAAATACTAAGAAACCGTTTTTCAAATAGCACTGGTAGACTTAGAAATTACTTATGTGAATATATATAATCGCAGGAGGTACACCGAAGTACTTTTAGGTCACAATTTATCTCGTAGGTGTTCCTATGGATTCATTTTCTATCAAAAAATATGGAAATGAGTTGATAGAAAAAAACAAACAACATAAAGTGTAGAGCAATAAAGTTTAACTTCCTAGAATGGCGTGCTGACCCAATTTTGTATGAAAATTCAAATTAGTTTTTTTGCTAGTTGGTAAAGAGAAAGCGTAGACGCATTCAGTGCAGTTTTGGATTTTAAACGTGAAAGTAGTGTGGTGTGTTATAATATTTAGATTTCGGTATGTTTATATTATTTTCGCATTTATTTGACGTAAAAGTAAATATGACAACATGCGCATACGACGATTGGCGCGACGCCAGCTCTGTGACAAGATCGCAAAACAGATGGCGGTGGAAGATCGAGGTGATTTATAAAGGTATTTAAAAAGAATTTCCTTTCCGTAGTTAGTTTGAAATACCTACTTGGGTAAACACTTTTAGCTTTCCTCGGAAAATCTTCAAGGCTTCCTTCTCGATAAAGGGTGAAAAACATAAATAAAAAACTCCTGACGATCTGGGTCTCTATCTGAACATCAAGTTGCAAAAAAAAGCTGACTTTTCCATACTTTGATAACCTCATCAGCCCATTAATGTCCTGCTGCTGAGCACAAGCCTCCACTGTAATAATAGAGAAGAAAACTAGAGCTTTGACGCACCACGCTATTCCAATTAGGAGTGGCGGCCTTAAACAATGTTTATCACATGTTAGTAGTAATAATACACGACACTGACTTATTACGCTCTCCGAGGCACCAGAATTGTCACCATCAATGCCCTAGCTCCAGATTGGTACCTACTTACAATTACAAGCCAGATAAACTCAATATATATCCCAATAATAGGCCCTCGTGATCCGTAGTCAAACATGCCAGCAAACGAAGCATTTAGGTTAAATACATTTTAAAGCTAGCGCTTAAATACTAAACTTCTTAAAAATACTTAGTTTATCATTCAAGCTCAGAGTCACTAAGCGGACGGTGGAGGGAGCTACGTTCGAAGTATCCCTACCTGATCAATTAAAAAATGATTAGATTCATAGTAGATATCAAAGTTACCGATACAGCTAAAAGAATCACGACCTAAAGTGAAAATAGGTGGGGCACATTGCTCAAAGAGTAAGGACTCTGCTCTCAAGATGCTACTGCTTTACCTTACTTTAAACTATTGAAACATAAATAAAATAGAACCCTATCTTGCGTTAAAACTTCATAAAGTCTAGACTTTCGGAAGCAATAATTAACTGAGTAGTTAGAAATTTATGTGCCTTTTTATTTGAGCTTATGATACGTAATTAATTACTTTAAAGAAGTGCTTAAAGCGTACTTAAACAATTAACTGATACGCATCTCTACACATATCCTATTGGTATCTAACGATCTAAGTTTAAAATTAAGTAGGTAGGTAGGTGCAATTGTACCTCGAAATGGCTAGTTTGTTCAGTTGTGTGATTTTAATTAGCTTCATGCCTAGATAGAGATCTTTTTGCGCCCATAAGACTATAAATTTTAATTTTTGAAATATCTCTTAATTACTTAGAAGATCTTATAGATAATAGCAACTGCGGCTTCAAGTAAAAAGATTGATATAGGTATTTAATTCGGTAACTAATTTAAATTTTTTACGTTTGGTAGCCAGGTTGTGTTTGTTCTGAGTAACTCACATACTTTAATTCGAATTTAATTATTGTTTATTCTAGCATCAGTATAGTTCAAATGTACAGGATATTTGAACAGTATTAATGCTGCTTATTTTTACAGTAATATAGGTATATAAACATTATTGTAAAACATAATTCATATGCACACAACGTGCTGCATTTTTTGCTCTTTGTATTTGACTGAGTGACCTACGTATTTTTTATAGAAAAACCATGCCTTTGAACTTTTAAATGAGTTAATTCACAATGGATAATGACGATAATAGGTGGCCTTATAAATTTGCATTAACATAAATATTATAATATAATATAATGTCCTAATTTATGTAGAGATAAAGTTATATCTATACTCAATCGTATTTCCCGGTGTGTGGTCTTTTACATAGTTTTATTTCAAAAAGCTTAATACGAGCCGGCCTTAATTAACTTTACGACGACTTAATTTATCGTAAAGTGAATTCGCATGTGAACAAGTTATTAATTATTCGGTGATTACTTAAGCCTTTGTTTTAACAGAGTTAACGACGGCGAAATGTATGTGTCGTGTTTGATTGTGAAACAATGCTTATTTATTTACGTGCTAATGGTAATAAATCTATGGAGGGCCGGATAGGTGCGGTTGTATCTTAAATAAAGATGAAGAAGATGTAACTTTTTTGAGTGAATTTAAACCAACGTGTAATAGAAAGTACGTTAAGCTCTTAGTGCCCAATAAGAATTATTCGATACCTCGATAGTCCAAGCTATACCAATGCAAAGCTTGGAACCCTCCAGGCGAATGCTTTACTCTAAATCCTGGCCTGTGTATAAATGGTCACAACATCTGGCCATCACAATTCATAACCAAAATAGAACAGCCTCTATTACCTACAAAGACCTACCTTCCTTACGACAAAGATGTGCCGCTATGTAGCCTAACAGGTTAACCAGCTAGACTACATCATCACTTGCTACCAGGTGATAAAGCAGTCAAGGGATACCTCGTATAAAAAAGGCTACGAAGGAAAAAGAAAAGAATTGAAGTGAAGAGACCGAATCACTTATAAGGTCAGCGTAGGTTTTACGCAAAGTGGTTGCTATTGGACCTGAAAGAATATCGGGAGGTAATTTAAGTGCGTGCAAGTTGGATACACGCTCCAGGAGTGAAAAGGTCAATCGCAAAGGTAGAGAAATAGTCTCGATGTATTACCACTCATATTACAAACGCGACAGTTTGCTTCTTTGTTTGTCACATCCTTCACGCCCTAAGCAACCAATCAACTCAATTTTTATTCCATAGTTAGCTGAGAAACCGCAGAGTACAAATGCTAATTTTTATCCGAGGAATAAAAATCTACAAAAATCCAAATTCAAAATTCATTTATTTCAAGTAGGCTTACGTTATAAGCACTTTTGAAACGTCAAGTACGTATGTTTGTAGTGACTCTACCACCGGTTCGGAAAGCAGGTTCTACCGAGAAGAGCCGGCAAGAAACTCAGTAGTTGCTCTTTTCCAACATCAACATTTACAATAATTTTTCTATCTTGTGGGTGATGAGATGTCGCTGGCTGCTTCCAATCTTCCTTGTCATAAAGGAATTCATCAAATGTATAGTAACCTCGCTGTCGAAGATGTGTTTTTACACATTTTTTAAATATATGTATTGGTAGGTTAAGAATTACCTTCGGAATCATGGTGTAAAAGCGTATAGTCAACCCCAAAAAACCTGCACCATTCGCAGACGATATGCAGATATCACTAATTTATTTAACTGACGTTGTTCGAGGAATTTAAAAAAAACGTAATAAACGCGTACGAATAACGCGGGCAACAACTAGTAAGTTCAAAGATGTAAAATTTAACCTAGTAGGTACTAGGTATCTAATTAAACAAGTATAGCAATGGGGCCATCAAATGCCGGTAGCGATCAACGCGGGTGTTCCAAATGCCGCTGAGGTATAGCACCTACCGTATACCTCTGTCCGCCGTCGAACGTCTTTACGATACAAGATAATAAGCTGCCAGACTACTTTCCTTACTTATAAGTGCAACCGGTATAATTACGAAGAAAGCGGTTTTCTAGATAATGCATTGCAAGTCACCGCATAGAAGCGTGGGTGCAACCGCAATACTTACAAACCTACAAACATAATTTCGCTTTCGTATATTTTTAATTTTTTAAATGAACTTTCGACACATTAAACGTTTTAGTAATACCTCAACTACTGGAGTATTATCATTAGCTATTATTTTTCTACTAGGCTTGTAAAATAATAATTATGAAACAAAGTTTACGTCTTATTTTTGTGTAGGTATAAAGTTTAATATTTTAATCGTTGCTATTTAACTTTTGAAGTAGCTCCAAGGCAGTAGGTAGGTAGGTAGGCATAGGTATGTACAATCCGTATGTCTCCCAATATCTAACGTTCATGATACTTCAATCGTATAGAATAAGATGTCCCTATTTAAGTAATAAATGATTTCATGGAATATACGATTGTTTTAAATCTAAACTAAGGGAAAAGGTAAAAGGAGTACGGACAAGAACGTCCTCCGTGCTTCTGGGTACTAACATCTTCAGGCTGATTTGAAACAAGCGAATGCTCATTCTACTCCCACTCTATTAAATTAGTGTAAACAGACGTAGAGCATTATGTCGTTGTTCTGTCTGCGTTCATCAGATTCTATGGAATATTCTAAGAATGCTCGCTTGCTTGCAAACGGCACTAGAGCATGCGAACAGTTGCCTAGAGCTTTCTGGCATTTAATCAGTGGCGTGCATAGAGGGTATGCACAGGGTATTCAGATGATATAAAATGAAGAAAATCTTCAGTACGAGTTACAAATACATAAGGGTAGGCTTTTTATTATTATTACAATGCCTATCCCTAAGTTGTTTATAACTCGTACTGGAGATTTTCTTAATTTTATATCATCTGTATACCTTTTGCATACCCTCTATGCACGCCACTGGGCTTTTTCTTGCGTGCTCGCTCCCTGGAGCGGTCTCTACAAAGCGTTCTTATTTATGAAATGAGCATTTTTCCGGCTAATCTAAAATTCATCTAAGAATTCTAGCTCTTGGTTCTTATTCTTGCTCGTTGTTATTTTGGTGTAAACGCGGGAGACAAGCTTTCGTTTATACTGAGAGATCAAGAAAGAATGCTCTTATTCTAGCTCTAGCTATTTGTTCGTTTGGTCTAAACCCACCTTACTGTGACCATCAACCCCTCTGCCCAGCGATGTTTTTATGGGAAAACCCTTTTCGTTTACTCCCAGAATTGATAGGCAGGTAACCTGTATCTCCCGGTTCTATAACAGGGAGAATCCGATGTCGTATATAGCTCCAGATTTTACCCATTTATTCCAAATTAGGATTTAGAGTTGCAAAGAGTTCTGTAAATAGGCAAGAAAATTGACGGGTGGATTGGAACTAATTACCTTTCAGCTTGCAGTCCGTCCCATAAATAAATGAGCTATTGTGGAACTAAAGCGATCACTAAGTGTATTGGAAAGGGAATTTATAACAATAATTAGGTTTACGTAAAGCCATGTTTAAAAACTTATATTATTAACCGCAATCAACTTAAGTCGTCTGTTTTAAAACACGAGCAATTTAATAGAATATTTCGTTTAGAATTTTATGGCTTTCCGTACAAGAGGGGTGTAAGTGAAAACATATCGGAAGCGGGGAAATCCGTGCAATAACAATAACTCATACCTACAGTTTCACGCGCCCCCCGCTAGATGGCGCGCCGCGGACATAAGTAATCCATTTATTCTCGGGGTGCGCTTTATGTGGCGCACTCTTAAGCAAGGCTCATATTGTTTTATATTATTACTCTTAGTTAAATGTCGTAGGTTCGTGTTCAGACTGACGCTTTTAGGATTAAGAGAGGTTAGGTTTGTTTTACCTTCTTACTTACCTACCTATTAATAATGTGACTTTTATGTGACTATAGGTACTAAAGTACAATGGTAAATTAGACTAACCAGGCTTTTTGTTCAGGAATGTAGAGAAAACTGATACTGAGGGCTTGAGTTCCATTCCCGGTTCGGGCAAGAAGTCTTCCGGTGTGGAGTTTTTCTGTTGGGAAATAGTCAATACCGATTTAAAATTGGGATCCTGGGATCCTGGTTATCATGAATTATATTCGATAATAATTATTAATCGGAACTTGTTCAGGTATGACGATTATTCTGATTCTGGTGTCTGGTACCTTTATTTTAAAGCGGTACCCAATTGATTGTAGTTAATAATATACTTAAGAAATACGAATTAAACCCTACCGACCCAGTAAGTCTTGTACTTCAAACTAGAAATTAAAAGCGGAAATAAAGTGTATATATACACTGCGGTTTGCGAGCGAGAGGAACTCAAAGAATTTGCAAAGTCATTACAGCTGACAGAGGGGAATTTAGAAAGTTCCCGAGGCTTGGAATTTTGCGGATAAACGCTTTAATTGGATCGCTCGGGAATATTTTGTAATTGCAGCCCGCGGCTAAGGATTCCGGGCACCTTATAATTATAACGTCTACGGATACCTTTATTATTAAAATATTGTGAAGGCGGTTTCGCAGAATGTTAATTAAATTTTTGTTTTACTTTTAGCACTGCGTTTCACTATTAATATTCATGTAGGTACCTACTTGATTAAAATGAAAAACTAGCGAAAGAAGTCCTGTAGTATGTAAAAATTAAACGTTATTTTTACATTAAATCTTTTTATATACCTATAGCAGTCGGTACAAAAAAATGTTCTATCTTCCAATATATTAACTTAAGGATATCATTTAAATTTGATTGATTTAAAATCTCATAAATTAAAATAGGATATTTTATTTCAGATTTATCTAGCTGTTTTGGGTAGCTTTTCAAATAACATATTTGGGTTTTGATGCGTGATTTTTGCATGGTCCTTGACTTTGCGCGGCATATGTAGGTATATGCCTTCTAATTGTTACAACCTGGTAGGTAAAGGTAAAATAGGTAAGACTATTTTGCAGCATTAAAATTATTCATTTTACTTAATTAGGTAGGTAGGCAGAAAGGTACATAGTTCTACGGAGGTGTGTTCAAACTTCAAAAGTCATTTAACCCGAGAAATTTGCAATTTTCCCTCGAAATCGAAGTATTTGGATCAAATGAAAGAGTTCCGGCCCGATAGTATCGGATAACAAAGAAAGTTTTTACGAGCCAACTTCTAGTTCTTAGATTCGACCCGAGTCTGCGTTTCCAATTTAAGGAAAGGTGGTAATAAAATCTTTTACTTATCCGTGTATTTGCTGATTGTATGGACTTTAGTTACGATAAGTTACGTTAAAGTCTACGTATAAACTCTCTTTAGTCTACATAGGTACGAGTAGGGACGTACCTTAGTAGAGATCTTTCTTATCTAACCTTAGTTTATCAGAAGGATATCTTACTTTCGGATATCAAAATTTTAAATTACATAGAATATAAGATATAAATTGAGTTTTAAAAATATGAAGAAAATTTATTTTTGCGTTAGTTAGCCGGCTTATTGAATTGGAGAATGAAAAACTGAAGCTTGGCTATAGGTTAAGCTATATTTAGGACTTATCTAAATTTTGGCTATAGAGGCATAATCAAAAGAGTGAATTCTCAGTGCAATATAACTTCGATAACAGATATCTAACTTTTTTTTTTTTTTTTAACACCTACGCATTAGAAATAATAATGGTAAATACTAGATACTTATATCTTAACACGCGAAGCAACACGCGTTGCTAATAGGTATGTATGTTCACTCGTATTAAGTAAAACGAACAATAGCCTCTTATTTGAATAGCCCAACATCGTGTTAGTACATTTTTCCGAACACCTGAACCCATTTATTTTCATAGTAGTAAGGATATATCCAATCAAATTCGTTTCGGCTATTACAATATAATCCAACTGAATGCGGTAGGCGGACTTTATATATGAATTTAAATTGGTACAGTCTATAATAATGTCTTTGAGAGATGCCGCACCCTAGCCCCTCATTTCTTTTCTTTTTATAATGTAATTTTCTTAAATCACCTCCGGTAGGTACTCTTCAACCCTCCAACCTGTCTATTAACGTTGATGTTATACGCTGCGGGCGACAGAAAGGTGATATTTTTGCTTTTATCATACTCTTTTACAGTGATAATTGATCGCTAAGCAAATGGCTTATTGATGATAACCCTATACAAGCTTAGCAATACTTCGCAGGGCATGCAAGGAATACGTTCTACCTGCATAGTGTCGATCTGTGGACATCAACCTGAGACGTATTTACATGTGATGTAGCCTGTAACACCGGCAATCATGCCCTTCAAACTGCAACACAGTAATGCTGCTTGGCTTCAGTTGAGAACTGAATACTGGAATAAAGCTTTTTTAAGTAGGTACTCGTATGTAAATAAGACTAACAACTTTATAAAGTACAGAAGTTTCTTTGTATAACCTTCAGGTAGGGTACCTAAGTGAATCCAATAACGTTTTTCGTACAGTCGTTAGTGAAATGTTACGCTTAATTTGTCATACTTACAAAACGAAATAAATCACGCAATTAAACGAACAAGACTATAAATGTAATAAGTGCTTGTCACAATGTCAATAGCATTTTATTCATACCTAATTAAGGATTTCATTCCCTTTGATTTCATTGCGCGGGCGCAACTAAGAACGGGCAACCGAGTCGGGTCGTTCAACCCAAACATCTGTTCCTATATTTTAGTCGGCAAGCCTATCGGACGGTTTGAATAAATATCAACTTGCACTGCACTTGGCCTGTTATCTCGCTATTAGAATTCATTAGCCAGTAATAAAAATAAGTTTATCATACATTTATTGACTATGTTAACACCTAATTTTCACCTGGTACCCATATGAAACTGAAATATAAACCTCGGATAAATAGTTATGTAACTTACACGTATAATGTGAAATCTACGTGATCTAATTGCGTAATCATAGGTAGTAATACATGGAGATTGGGAGGGATCTTAAGAAGCTTTTGTTGCAAATTAGGTATATCATTATTATTATTATTGTTTTATAATTGCATGGCACGATATGGATAAAACTTTATACTAGCAATATCCGTCCAAGTTGAATGTCACATTATATTCAATTGAACTAACACCTATTATATGAAGTATATAACATAGGTATCTTGATAGCTAGATATCTTTATTGGTATATAATAGGTATTATGGATAAATAAATTATACCTACCTATGTTTTTTATTGGAAATAAAGTGAACTTTTTGTTTAGTTGATGTGTATGTTGCTTTGACAGCCGATTAGCGCAGTGGACAGCATTCCTGCTTTCTGAGTCCAAGGCCGATTCGATTCCCGCAACTGGAAAATGTTTGTATGATTAATATGAATGTTTTACAGTGTGTGGCTGTTTATATGTATATTATAATTATTTGTATACTATTCATAAAAATATTCACCTACCCATAACACAAACTAAGCTTCCTTGGGGCTACATGTGCGATGTTTATAATGTGTATTGTTATAGTATAGTTATTTACTATATAAATAGATACATTATATCTATTTATATAAGTAAGAAGGTGTTTTTGCCAACTAAATTAGGTGTATTTAGTTAGGATTATAGTTAGGAAGTAAAGTCAATATAACACGCCTAATCCTTGAACTCTTTAAATGCTTAAATATCTGAGCTTTTTCTCAGTCTGCATTGCAATTAAATTTAAATTTTTTTTGACACGCTTCCAAATGCCAGTAAGTACGAAAGCGGTCGGTCATTCTTTAATCTGATATAATAATAGGGAGTGATAATGCCCATAGCTGTCCGCCATATTAACCTCTGAGTGGAATGCTCTGATTGGCGCTCAAAGCAACATGGTTGCCGTGTATTTATAAAAGGTGCCCGCTTCGTACGGACCCGTTTCTTTTGAAATACCCGATTACGTTCCTCGTACCGGTAATCGAAATTAAACCTTATCACTATATGTTTAAGGCCACGTTTGGAATTCTTGAGTGTAAGATGCCTCGTTATTATAAAAGTATTTTCATTTCTGAAAGTTAATAATATACATTGATTTTTATTTATATATGTTTTGTTCAGCTTGTTTATACCTATTATCTTATTTGGTTTTTCTTTTTACAAGATTCATAGAAAGCCTGATTAAAATTTTATGTTTTTTTAATTTTTATAGAAATTCAATTATTAATAACACTTTTATTGTTTCTACAGCAAGCTAGGTGACGTAGCGACCCGTCCAAGTAAAACTATAAACCTTAACATTTTTACATTTCAATTTTTAAAATTTAACATTTTAATTAAAAGGGAGAGAACCAAAACTATACGAGGTTTAATATATAATATGTATATGTAAGCTATATAAAAGCAAAAGTGTGTTTGTTTGTTATCTATTATTTAACGCTGCACCGATCTTGATAAAATTTAAAACATATTATAGCTTGCATTCTGGAGATAGAAAAAGGGTTCTATTAAATTTTTATCGCCGAAATGGACACGATAAACGGTTCCGTAGGATTTAAAAAGAAGTGGATTAAATATTGTATCAGGTTTATTAAAAAATTTGCTCTTATAGGTTACGACCTATGTAAAGCCTACCTATTTTACCCTAGTAGGTACCTAAAGTGGTCCTGTCTACCATGATAGGTTTTTTTTTTCAAATAAAGTTAAACATTTTGTTAACATCTATAGATAGTTGTGAGCGGTCGCGTCATGTCGCTTATTTTCATCCAGCGGGGAGTAAGATTTACGAGCACTTAGGCGTTCACCGATTCGGCACATTCAGTCTCCGCAAACATTACTGACAATCTTCTGTCTCGTTATTTTGCTGAATTAAATCGATTGTTTCTTGGAGGCGAATATCCCGTGGAAAATTCTACGTTTTATTGTTTTTGCCTGGAAAACAATAGGAAAACAGCAGGCGGCGTAAGATAATTATAATTATACTTACTTATCTTCAACCACAAATAACTATTAATAAATAAAAAACAGAGTATGAAAGCCATCAGAACTCGAAGTAAAATCTAATGTGTGTATAATCAATAATAATCTTATTTTGAAGATTATTTTCCGTTACCAAAATAACTATTTTCTTCTAGCTATACCTATAGGTATACCTACTTGGTGTTTACAACCCACCAACCTGTGTTAAAACAATGCGGTGGATTTGTGCTTTACATCTCAGTGTAACAGTGGGACAACTAACTGACTATAATAATTTACCTACAAGAAAAGCCTTAATTGCGTAGGTACTATATGTATAGACAGTAAATAATCATGTCCCTATATTGTAGAGGTATTCCAGTTCCTTCTGAGGACGTAAAACACTATGAGCTAAGAATTATTACGGTTAGGTAGTAACTTTAAAACGGTTGGTATGCAAACAGTGCGCGGGCGAGAGGAACTATATATTTTAACAGTTTCACAATTGGTAGCTTGTTGTCCGTCCTCATATATCTTTTAAAGTTTAAACAATGACGTCTGTTTGTGTTAATAGAAAGAGTCCCTTCTGTTTAGTGAAATTGTTAGCTATTTACAACCATTACGTTATTCAAATAATTAAAAATACTTAAATTGTTATTTAATTTAACCATCTAATAAGTATGCAACAAAAAAATTAAATAAAAAGGCTCTTAGAGGTCGGCACGAGTTTTTTCAAAAATCTCCTTTTATCAAATTATTAGTTATCCCTTTTGTCAAATTTTAATAAATAAATAAATATAGGTACTATGACAATGCACATATAGCCATTTAGCCAGAAAGTAAGCGAAGCTTGTGGTACCTACTGGTACGTACTGAGATAGCTGGTGAATACTTTTATGAATAGGTATAATACACATCAATACTTATAATTCTTAAATAGATAAACATTCAGACACTGAAAAACTTCCATGTTCATCACACAAAAATTTCCAGTTGTGGGAATCGAACCCACGGCCTTGGACTCAGAAAGTCGCTGCCCACTGCGCCAACCGGCTGTCTTCTGTCATCATCTGTATTTCATAGTGAATTGTATCGAAGAGGCTGTTAGGTATGTAACCTATACTTATATAATAAAAGAAGGATAGGGCCTATATAGTACTTGCGTTTATCATTCTGTGTTTAAACCAAGTTTTGTTATTTAGTCCAGTACCTACACGCTTTATAGGCACAATCTAATATAATCCGGCTTCATTTAGTGAAGGTGCGGCCGGGCTTAGCCTGTCCTCGAGTTATCCAGGCCGGCAATTTAATAAATACCCGCCCAAAACAGTTCAGCAACTCATTGGGATCTCGACGAAATTACATGCTTAGAAACGTAGCCCGAGCATAAAACGTGTGGGGAAATAATTTTGTTTATAGGTACATTTTAATTTGTAGCTTTTACATTCAATCCCAATATAAGTCACAGTATAATATATTATAAAGGTAAAGGCAGTAAAAGTGAGCGCAATAGTTTCGATTTTTAAAATTCAGTCAGTTTTCCCGGGGTGAAAAGTATCCTATGTCCAATTCTAGAATGCAGGTACAAAATTTTTGTAAAGATCGTGCATAGATAAGAAATCATAATTTTGAAAACGAACAGAGACCGTCCCCAGGTATATTTTTATTATATTTTATATTTTTTACAAGTTTATGTCCTTCTACGAGGTGTCCTGTGCAAAATTTCATCAAAATCGGTGCAGCGACCAAGCTGAACAATGTTAACATACGAGAAAACTAACTTCTGATTAATACTTTTCTACCTGAAGCCTTTATTAGTACTTTTGAATGAAAAATATATTTTAAAAATATAAAAAAAGTTCACATTAATACCGTCGCTGGTTTACCCGCGATTCACACCATACATTTACACAATTATTTTATAGGACTGAATAGAATCTGTGTATTGCACAATGGTGTAACAAAGTCTACAGTTTACTTAATAACAAGCGTCACATTTTGAGTCATACCTACAAATATTTAAATATGCATATCATCCAAGCAAACTTTAGCACAAAAAAGCTTTTCTAGAAAATCCAAATTGACAAATATCTCTCTCAGCGTGGCCCAATTTCGCCAAGTAATTCATTCATATTCATACCCCTTTCACCCTTTGTTCCATGTTATGCAACCACGCTCTATTGTCCCCTTTGTAGCCCTTTTCTTTTGTTAATTTTTATTTCGCTATCTTAGCTTATTGTTATTCAAATAATTTAGAAATTTGAGTGTCAAGACAAATTGTTTGAACAATTGACCGACGCCCGTGTCTTTTAATCTATATATTTGCTAGGTTTTTGTAACTACTGCGTCTACGTAGTTACTCACATAAAATTCTATTGTGTTAATAAGGGAAGTACCACACTGGTCTAATGGTTAGCAAGTTCAACTACGGATCACGACGTTTTCGGTTTGAGCCCGAGTTGGACCAAAATTAGTAGGTATTGAGTAATTCCACTAAAAAGTTTTCAGTTGCAGTCTGAAATTACTATATGTGTAACCCTGCGCCTTAGATAGCCGTCGTTCCCAGTTTTTATTAACATAAAAATCAACAAAGCCCGCCAACCCTTATTAGAGCAGAGCTGTGGGTCAATACTTAAACCTCTCTCCTATGAGAGAAAATATTTTTCATTCTGGTTCAGTGTTAAAAACAGTTCTTCTTACGCAACAATATATTTATTTCGGTAATACAAGTCAGAATGGGTTGGTGAAAATCTGAGACTTGGAACCTATCAAAAGGTATCCCCCGAAACTTCACTTAACAAAATATTATATATATCTTAGTGTAAATAGATACCTTATACCTATATCGGTACACTGCGGTAGTCTTTCTATCAATGTAAATATTATGTTAATCTAAAACACTCCGCGCAGAAAATAGAATATTTGCCAGTAAAGGAGACGGTTTATCATCAAGGTTCTTATAAAGGCAAGATATCAGCGCTGAGTGAGTCCTGCAGAAAATGGCTTATTAGCATTTGAATGATAACAACTTGGACCCGACAGAACTGGTTTTTACACTTGCTGTATCAGATTAGGGCACTTTGAGTTTAATTGGAGTTTCAAGTGTCGGCGTTAAATGAAACCTTACGTGCACATTTTTATCAAATTGTTTTAAGTGCCGCTGGTTTCTCACGGGCAGTTTTATTAATAAAGTATTATTATTAAAAATACTTATTATTAATAAACTGTTATTATTTTCGTTATAGTAGGTAACCTACCTATTTCAGGCTAAATAGTGCATTGAAATAGGCTTATACATGCCTACAATTTTGCCCTTTTGCACCAACACATTTCCTACTTAGCTTAGCTTAGTCAGTTCTTATATTTCAACTCTACCTAGTTGAAATATACATAGATAGATATCATATAAGTACATATTATCTGCAAAATTTCATTTCACGGTTCAACTTTTTATGTACGTACTCATAGGATAATAGGATACTTACGGGTAGGCAACGGAACAATAGGTAGGTGGATACCAACCTACTGTTATGTTTGGAATACATCATCATGTTTGCTTCGACTGTTGTAACATGGTGTATATGGTAATTTTGACTAATTAGACTAGATATTTTCATAAATATAATTTTATATTTTTTTTCAGTTCTTGAAAGAAACTAGATTATTTTGTAAGAAGTTACAGCCTAAAACTAGAAACCTTTTTAAAGTATGGAGGTTATTTAAAATAAACTTTTAACTTTTGTTAGAAGATTGAATGATGTGACGTTATATCCGTTGAATAGGTACGCAGAAATGTCAAGTTCAGTAAACAATAAGTATTATGCCATGCCATGGATTTTGCCAGATTAAAATATGTAAACAGTGTAATTTGCTTTCATTTTTCGGTATTTATTTTCAATAAATTTTACATTACAGATTATAAAGACATTATAATAACGTGATAATAAGAGGGGTCATGAACTCAATGGAAGCTTTTAAAAACATCCTTACCTACCGAGGAGGGGTAAAATTCAGCAGGAAGCAATAATGAGATACACTGCTAAATCCTAATGGAATTGTAATGTTACTAATTATTATACGATATTAGTTATGTCACTGCAAAAAAAATAGGGCAAGCAGAAACTATCTATATAGCATATCTGAGTACCGACCTACTCAGATATTCTACATAGGTTGCTTTCTGTCGTCGATCTCAAAGTCAGAGGAAAGAAGGCAGGAATACATAAACAGAAAATCTAATTCCCTAACGATATAGATACAATCAATATTTCTTAATTATCAACTCATATGGCTAACTAAAAAAGGGGTTGATCATACGAAATTCTTGAAAAACCAGTTAATTCTTAATTCAGCAATTGTTATTTGTTACTACAATTATATTTTGAGAAACTAAGCTTTGAAACAATTTACATACATTTACATTCCTAAAGTTACATAATACTAAAAGAAATAAGTTTAACTAAATTAATATTATACCTCGGTATATTTGTGTAGGTACACATCTATTTTCCATATAGGTAGGACTTAACTACATACCGAACTGAGATTTGAAGAATCATGGCGTCAAGCCTCACAAACTTCATGAATCCCAATGTCCCGGAAAATATAACAAGCCGATTTATATTCGGGGGTGGTTCGGGCCGCGCTCGTTTTTCTATCAGCAATCTGGCCCGAGATGTGTGCACCATAAAATATATAAAGGTAACCTTTATTAGGTACTTGAAAGTATTCTTACAGTTCAAATCTTTAGATATTGCAATAACTACTTTAAATTAATATATGTCATTCACTATAGGTACCTGAATATAAGACCCGTTCTGCTCGGGAATTCTAAATCCTGTGGGATTACTAATATTTTTTATACAAAATATGTGTGCTAAGGAGTAATTTATATAAAAAACAATATTTTGTTGTTCTCCAAGGTAAATGGAGAATGGAGAGATTTCGATAGGCGGTGTTAAAGTAAAAAACCAACATAGGTATGTCGGCTTGGCACCAAAAGTTTGGTTGCTTATTTTTATTAAAAAACCTTGATTTACCAAATCTAGTCACGAAAAACAGTTGCATCCTGCCAAAAGCAAGCCGCGAATCACAAACAAAGGGGTGGCGTCGAAATAATTTCTAATAAGAAAGCACCGCCCTGAGACAAAAGGTTTCTGTTAAGGGACGCATTATTTTTATATGGGACGGCCACTGAATAACAATATAGGGATTTCTTCGTATAAATATCTTAATAAAAAGTCCGGGGAATACACAATCATATTCTGATCATGTGCCTACTTACTTCCTTTTTCGCCGAGCGTCAACTAAATGATTTTGGGGTTTTTGATTTATGTTCATTTTGTATTGAAAGATTTATATTTATTTAAAAGGATGTTCTTTGTTACTGCTTGTCTAATTTGCCTTTAAATGTATCCAGACGGGATCCGTTTTGTTGAGTGTAATGAGCAAGGTGCGCTCGCCGCGTAGTTAATTCTCCCCTGACGGCTCTTTTTATATTTCCTTACATTTGTGCATTCACTTCAAAGTTAATTAGACTTTATAGAGCGTTCCTTCCCAATTCCGTTTTACTCTCGCGTCTGACGCACGCCAAGACTTATTCATTGGAGGGAGGAATGAAGGAGCGCGGGTATGGGAGGGGAGGTCTGGCCCGAAATAGCAAATAAATGAGACGAAAATGTAAATGTTGCGCTTCAAAGATGAAAAGCGCGCCGCTCGCTCGTTCTTGTTAAGCTCATCGCAAATGTACCAGAATTAGGAGTGGAGCTGAAATAATTTTCAGCCCTGACGTAACCGAAACGACGAGGTTCTTATTTGCGGAATATTAGGCAAGATTAGTTAAAAATACGTAAAACATAAAATTCTATTATATGTTCATTCAACTCATATTTATATATATAACCGATTCTTAGAAGCTCAGTCCAGTCTTTTGACCAAGAAATCTGTATATATATGTTTCTTTTTTGATATAAACAAGACAAAGATCTGATTTTTCGCAATTCCCAAAGGACAGATTTTTTTTTAACTAATTAATTAAAGAGTGTGCATAAGAAACTTAGATAATTCTGATGCTAGACTATATTAGGTACAGTCTTAAGACTGCTATATTTTCCTGTCACGTTTCTTACCAATATGTATCATTAGTAGGTATAATAATAAACTGGGAAAGATCTCAATGCTAATACATGAAGCATATTCTATAAGAATATCCGGTTCTGTTACGGCAGCCGTCACCTTTCCAGGAAGTTTAGTTTGTTATGGGGAACACGTCTCTAGCCAAAACAATGGAATCCATAACCCGAGTAAGTGAGCTCACGGCATCAAGTTGCTGCAAGTTCTGACTAATTTATATCTTAGAACATGAAAAGTAAAATAGGTACACGTTCGTTATGTTCATATGAAGCGCCTAATACGTAGTGCGTTATGTATAATGTTCCCTGAAATAATCATATTGAATTAACCTTAAGGTTCCCCTTCCCCTAATATTGCAGCTGAAGGATATTAGCAAGGCTGATAATGATGCTTAGAAAGATTACATTAATAAATTATCGATATACCTTGAAGAAATTTCGAAGGTTTATCAACCCTTCACTTAAAGTAATTTTATAATAAGATTATATTGTATCTATGATATGCTATATAACCATTTCGTATAGGTACATATTAGCAAAGAATCACTGCAAGTTTAATCTTGGTAGGTATGTAGTTAAGAATATTTAGTAGTTTCATCACGACGGTCGCAAAAGTTAATAAAGTCACTGCACAATATCTGCCAGTCAGCCGACGTATATTTTCCCGAATAAGTCCGCTTAATAAAAGTCGTGACATATGTCCGTGTGTTGCCATTGCGGCTCCCCAGCTTATCTCATATTGCATTTGCAATAACCGATTCGGATAAACTTGTTTCATAACGCAATTCAATTGTATTGAGGAAATTGTTTTAGCAAATCTGAAATTCTGAAATAGAATTGTGATTTAAAAACAGTTTATTTTTTAAAATGAAATCAATAAACCATTCTCGGTTATTGTTTTTAAATAGATACTTTTTTTCCATTATATTATTGAGGTAAAATGATAATTTGTATGTGGGTAGAGTAACTATAAACAGACATATATATCCCTATAAAGTTTTATTTTTCAACTTTAAAACTTTTTTAACTATTATAATAAAATATGCCTTTTGGTTAATACTTATTTTAAAAAGATCAAGTTACCTATTGATCGATATTCAAATAATGTCGATAGTACAGTCTGACAGTGGTGCACAGTTTTTGACCAGGGTAGCATAAAGAAGGAAGATGCCATAAAATAGAAAAATCCTTCGCATTTAAGAGTTATACAAAATTTTAGGGTAGACAGTGTTTTTGTGCATGTATGAGTGCACGCAACTGCCCTGAATATAGGCCTCCTTTCTCATAGGAGGGAGGGTTTTAACATTTGTGTCGGCTTATCCAACGTGGGCTGGTAAACTGTCTCGCGTTGGTAGGTAGAAGAAACTATCGATTGTACATAAATCATTTTTCGTAGCATGAACGACTTTGACTGAAAATGTAGTTGTTACGTATATTATATTATAATTTTATATTAAACTTATATTAACTTATATTAAATGTATATTATGAAAGCAAGGTAGGTACGTGAACTACCTACAAAGTTACGTCGCGACCTCGCTATAAAGCGGGCATAAAGTCGCGAAACAAAGACGTGCATTTATCTCCGCCCTTCTAAATATGATCTCCGGTAGGTATAATAAACATTGTCATGATGCACTTTTGCACTGAAAAACCTACAGGTCATTACCTACACATACATTTAGATATACATACATTTAAAACACATACATTACATATAGATACATTTTGAAACGATGTACCTTACTTATGACACTTTTCATCAAAATTAATTTTATTTTTTAACCCAGGCGTATTGGTAAGTGTTGTGATGTTTTAACGGGAGCGACTGACCCGAGTCGGGTCCGATCCCGGAAGGTAATGTTCTGATTTTTCGATCTTCGGCCGTGGCTAGTTATCACACTACCGATAAAGACGTGCCGCTAAGCGCTTAGGCGTTCCGCTACGATGTCGCTAAAAACCAATAAGGGATAAGGGTTTAATATAACGGCCCCTAACTTATTACTTAACTTATTCTGCCTCTTTACTTACTTCAAATGAGATTATACTCAAGGGCTAACTTGTAGTGAAATAAAAAAAGATAATTAATTTAATATCTTACCCATGTACCAAACGGAGGTTCCCTATTTATATTTAAAAAAAAAAATCATTTCATTTGTTACGCATTGGACGTGAAAACAAAAAATTTGTAAGGGTAAACCTACAAGTTTAAACGT
This sequence comes from Pararge aegeria, assembly GCF_905163445.1. Lineage (NCBI taxonomy): Eukaryota > Metazoa > Arthropoda > Insecta > Lepidoptera > Nymphalidae > Pararge > Pararge aegeria. Next base: position 11,971,418 of record NC_053189.1, read on the forward strand.
AAATTATTGTACCACGAAGGAACTTCATACTAATTTTGTTTAGTTTAATACCAGCCGTGTATAGCCGCGATAGGTACAAACTCAAAAAATGTGTGAAGGTTTATCTTAATCAAACGACTTCATTTAACTCGTGGCATGTAGAACCTTATCAAAAAGCACATCGCTGCATCGTAAACGACCCCCACGAGATCATTGATACTGCAGTTCTCAGAAAAGTGCACTACCTTTTTTGCATATTGTTTGCTTCCTTATATACATTGTCATTATATAGTGTAATTACTGAACTAATGAGTCCTTAATTTTTCCTTCTTTAGTTCTTAAGCAAGCATTTAACTACCTAACTTATTAAGGACTGCATACAAATGCTGATGTAATCCGTGGAGGCTGAGTTCCACTGATTGAATTGAATGATTGATCCATTGCTGGACGTAGGTCTTTTGTAAGGATTTCTAAAATCCAGCGACTCCCAGCGAATCGTTTGATGTTGGTCATTTACCTCGTCGGAGGCTGACCAACGCAGCAACGCTGCGTTTACCGCTGCGGAGTCGCCGTTCCAGCATGTAAAACTGACTTCAAAAAAGGAGGGCATTCCGACCGCATATATGCTTTTTTATTTGCGGATAACTTTATCGTTTGGATAATTATTTTTTGTTGGAAAGAAGATACTTCAAAGGTGGTCCCATGATAATTGGATCTCAACTTGCATCGGTTTGACGAGCTAACATAGGCATTACAATGTCATCTAGGTTACTAAAGTAATCTTTAACCTATTCAGCTACTTTTAACTACAATATCCTATAAAACATGCTACTTATAACTAGTGGGTAAGTATTTTACCAAAGATTCGTATAATTTCCAAAAATATTTAATAAAACTTACCTACAAAACCTGATAGGGGTAACAATAGGGTATCCACTCGATTTGATTATATACTTAAAGCTATCATAAAATCGTATTATGTAATGAATAATCAGGTACACATCCTGTTTGCGGAAGCGAAATGAATTCGGCAAATACGGAGGCTCTTCTCCTGCATTTCGAACCCCGTAAATATTTTATGGCCCAGGAAAAAATACACGAACAAATTACGGAAAAATATTGGGAACATTTTTCAATCCTATTCCTTAAGTGGAACAAACGATAAAAATAAATTTAGCGCTTGTGGGCATTTATAGCTGAGATTTCTAGAGCTTTCTTGGAGGGGGGGCATGCCATTTCCCTTCTTGCTAATGGATGCTTCAAGGATGGGAAGGGAAAACCGTTTTATTACTTTTATTGTAAAGAATATTGAAAAAGCTTTTACAATTTGTGAAAAGGTAACAGTGATTACATAATTTTGTTACTATTTTTATTAGATAATACAGTAATAATTAGGGTAAGAGTGGTGTAGCTAATCTTATCCCAAAATTATTTTTTTTTAGAATAAAAGGCTACTAAGCCATATTGCTATATTTTTTCATATATTAAATATTAAAAAGCCTTCTAGAGCCCTAAAAGTCGATATTGATTGGTCATCTCTTGTGTACTTTATGATGAGTGAATTATATTTTGATGAGTGAATCTATAGGTACGTAAGTTTTCAAGAGTTGAAACAAAATTAAACTGTTTTACTGTTCTAAATAACTGAGGTGTCGACAAAATTATCAGATGAACCACCGCCGCTTGACAGTTCGTTAAATTTATAACACCTACCGAATTAAATGGGTGCAGACGAAGATTACTCTCACGTTTGTTGGAAGGACGCTGCTCTTTTTCCAGTTTTTTTTTAAATAAGTATTTTTAGGTATTAAGTAGAAATAACTTTATTTTAAGTATTTTTTTTTTAATTTAAGTTTTATTATTCAATCGTTAGATTTAAACCTTAGTGAGAAATGACATGCTTACAAACTTTGTTTCAAAGTTAAATGTACCTACTAAATTGGAACCTACTACTTAAATGGTACCTACCTACTTATGTATGTGCACTACCTATGCATTGATAACCAGGCCTTAGTATGGATTCGATTAAATTTGCTTTATTTTATTTGATATAGGTAATATAAAATAGAGGACTTTCAAGGGGACAGAGGTCGATCCAGCGCTACCATTTTAGAGATATGCGTACGTTATTTCAAGCAATTAGATATGACTTGCTTTAACTGTGAAGGAGAACCTCGTGGTGAAACCTGTACCTATGAGTTTTCCATAATATTCTCAAAACCGTGGGTCCACCACCCTTACGGCTTAAAACCTTCTCATTCTGAAAGGAGTCCTTTTCCTGTAGGACGCCAGTAATGGGTTGATAAATAAATAAATAAATATACTACGTCATTACACACATCACCATCTAGCCCCAAAGTAAGCGTAGCTTGTGTTATGGGTACGAAGATAGCTGTTGAATATTTTTATGAATATAATACTTATAAATACTTATAATATACAGATAATGATGATGGTGACGATAAGATACTTATGTAATAAATTAGCCAACATAAAAGTATGATGCCCTAGTACTCGAACAAGGTGCGACAATTTATGTAGTTGTAACCTACACAAATTTTTAGCTTTTCATTGCTCAACACAAATGCGCATTTGTCCCTACACATACCGATACAATTTAAAATTGAGTCAGCTGAATGAACCTCTTATGTTATGAAACATGAAAAAGTCAATGGTAATTGGTAGCCTCCGCGTTTTTGTTCCATTTTAAGAACCATCCTACAAAGTTATGTAAACAACGAAAATATTGTCATGTGTAACGATTTGTTTAAAATAACGACCGTGTAAAATGATTTACTCCTACATCGTTTTCCCTGAATAATTTAACAACCAATGGTAAAGAGGGCTACAGAATCATATATTCAAAGGAATTATTATACTCAATGGTAGTAAAATTGTACTTGTTATGCGCATTTGTCTATTTAATTTACTATGGATAAATACGGACTTAACTTACAAAGTAAGGCTACGCGCGAGGTGTAGGCGTGAAAATGATTTTATACGTAAAATAAATTACGTAGGTACCTATATTAGCACGGACAAAGCACAGTATTGAAGGTAATTTACGTAGGTGGTATGTAGGTACTTGATGATACCGCAAAATAAATATGTAGCGCAATAAACATGTGTACTTGTACCTATAGGGAGATATTAATAAATCTGAACATTTTATAGATAGGTAGGTATAACTTATTATGAATGGATATATAGACAGTTAACCTTTGGTGTGCTATAAAACATCTAACTTATAAAAGAGACGTGGCATGTTCTTTAAATAATACTAATAATTTGACGAACATTCAATATAAACAGTTTAATTTAAAAACTAATACAATATTTTGATTGACACCTATTTTTCCTAACCCCTAATGATTTAATATACTGATTATTGAAAATTAAATTTATTGGAATACTAAGCATTTTCTGGTCTTTAGTCGCTAGCTACCATCCTACCAAATAGATAGGTGAATTTTACACGTATCTATTTGGTAACATGGTAGCGATTTTGGGCGTTCCAGTACGATGCCGCCTATAAACTGATACAAACTAGTTACCAGAGTAAAAAAAAACTAAAATCTGCCAAATTTCACAAAATCGAGTAAATCTACTGAACTCGATTATAACTAAAATATAAAAACGTGACGTTACTTTAATCGTGATTTGTGCTATTATAGTTGGTAAAACCAAAAGGCCGCTATCATATCTCTTTATGCCAATGAACACCTAATAACCATCTTAGGATTTTAATTAAAATGTTTTAATCAGTACCTACCTACTAAAGAATTTTAATTCTTTTCTCCATGGTTTATTAACAAGTAAACTGTATATTATATATTACAATGCTTAGAATTTTCAAGTCCCACTTCTTGGCACAGGCGTCATGTCTCAAAGTTACGGGAAAAAAAAGCTTTGACGCACCATGCTGCTCCAATGCCCGTATGGCAAGCTGTAGCGATAATTATTATCGCCACACTAGTGATAAAAAACTGACGAACTAACTTGTTATTTTTTTTCTTCAAGACACACAGTCAGACAACGCTAAATATCTACTTAAATACGGGCTTTGTACCTAAGTAACAACTGCTAATTTCCTAATAGAAAGTAATTTTAAATAGTAGGTAGTAAGTAGAGCTTTTTGTGACAGATCTCGCCCGGAAAATACTACTACACGCGTATTGCTGCAGCCAACGAGCATTGCTGTGTTTCGGTTTGAAGGGCTTGGTTGCCGGTGTTCCTAAGTTATTACAGACACATGAGGCCTAAAACCTACGCCTTAGGTTTATGGACAAAGGGCGGCGCTTATTACGACGAGTGCCTTGCATGCCCGTCGAAGGGTTTGTGTGTTTACAGACAATAGTTTTCTACTTATTTTAAATTGAGCTATCGACTTGGTCCATCAATCATTTCTTTTAAAAACTCCTCTATACTTTAACAAGCGATTTTAGTTCCGACCCACCCCCGAGGAACCCAGGACCACTCAATCTGTAGAGAAATATGCTAACCACTATGCAAACGAGCCAACAGCTAAATATAAACTTTATTTTTCCAGGCGTGTTGCGGGTAAGGCTCGGGCGCGGCGTCCCTCGCGGTCGACCTTACTAACAGGTGAGGCGTCGACGCCACACAGAACATGATACTAAGGTTTGAATATGAACTTTATTTTTACTAGAATAGAGTACATTTTGAGATAGGCTGCATGCCCAGCTTATTTATTGCAATTAGCGCTTGACCTTTTGCACCTCTGCTGCAAATTAGAGAAAACTTAAGCGATTTACTTGAACGCTGAAGGTAGGTAATTTATTTTTATTAATATTTTATTACTATATCTAAATAATAAGAAGTGTTAGATAATACTACTATGTTTCCAGTATTCCTGGGTTCCAGTCTAAACGGCGTAGCTGTGTAATTACAGGCATACGGGGGCATGGATGCATTAATCATAACACAATACCTCAATTCGGTTCTTATGTCAACATTATTAGGTACTCTATATTTAAATAGGTTAATAATATAAATGTAAAACTTTGCCAAAAAGTTTAGAAATATTTTTGTCCATTACAAATATAAGGCTACAGAAATTTTCATAAAATATTGCCCAGAAATATATTGTTTAAGTCTAACATATGTTTCTAATAGAAAGGGAAATCCACTTCTATAAATCTAAGGGAAGAAACTTTTTGCGTTATTTGTATATGATTCAGATTCAAAATTTGGCATCCATCTGATTAAATTACTTGGCAAAATCAGAAGTGACTTACTTTATATTAATTTAATTATTTAGTAAACTATCGTTGCATAGAGCTCTCGGCTGAAAATATAGTGGAAGGTGGTTTTTTTATGTTGTGGAATAAAATTGATAAATCCTGCGAATTTTTCACGATCTAGCATGTGGAAACGATAGACTATCGACACGTAAAAATCTATTAGGTATGTGCGTTTGTGCGTGACTAAGCAGGAGTACAGTGCTGCCAAAATTATACGCGGTTTTTATAGCGAAACTTTTTTGTTCATTTTAATACGTACATCATTTGTTTCGTTCTCACGTTCAGTTTACGTGGATATAAGAATTCAAAGTGAGCTGGTTTTTGTAGTTAGATATAAGGATTTATGCATTCAGACGTGTCTCAGTCCGAATTCACGCAAGCGCATTTGCATTTTTATTGCTTGTAACCTCAGGCTTTGCAAGTTTCACGACAGATTGAAAATGCATATATACCTATATAACATTTTATGCATTCTACATATAACTTATTACACCTGCCTACATTGATCTTAAACTGTATAATCATAGTAATAAAATACTCGTTATGTCAGCAAAAATCTTTCAGTATGTTCGATATTAAATTTATTAATTACGACCTAATAATAGGTTCTCAAGTATTGGTTAATCAGTGCTTAGAACCGAACTTGCTTAACTAGATATCAGTTAATTATTTATTTATTTTAATAAGTTTACTGCATATAAAGGAATTAATTACAGGACCAAATACATACAATTGTCAAGCAAAAGTCGACAGTGATTTCTTCACACTAATATAACTACATGCTAGATAATATATAATTTATGAATACCTTAGATACCTACCTACCTACCTACCTGATGATGATGATGATTAGATACCTAATACAATACAATTTTTCCCTCAATATTTTAGGGTGTTTACGATATTTATAATCCGTTGAGAATATCACAAAGAGATTTTAACATGCATGTTAATAAGTTCTTTAATATGAAAATATTGCAGTATAAAATGTAGTCTTTTGACTTCGCCGCCACGGCAAACTAATTCAATTTCTTAATTTATCGCTCTCCAAATTACATGCGTACGAATAAAACCTCAACAATGTTGCGATTAGTTTATTCATGGTGATATTTTAATTTCTTTATTACATTAGCATATTCAGCACATAAGTAGGTATCTACCAAGGATATTACATTAATTAATATGTAAATTTTACTTTACAATGAAGACATTTGTTAGATGTTTAATGATAGAAAATACCTTCTTTATTTTTAGGATTTATGAGGGACAATCTTTACTGAGCTCTGTGTATCGATAAATACTATTTTCTTGAATAATACAAGATTAAGGCTATTTTTAAAATGCACATCTTATTTAAGGCAACATTGTTTAAATCATAATCAGACAAGAATATTATAAAATGTTGGTACAGATATCTTACTAAAAACATTGATTTATGCACCGAGAATCAAAAAATATCTATATTAATATTATAAAGAGTAAAGATTTTTTTGTTTGTTTATTTGTACTCAATATGCTCTGAATGTACTAGACTTATTCGAACCAGTTCTTCGCCAAAAGAAAGCTACATTATCTCCAAGTAACATTATGCTATATTTCCAAAAAAATTGAAGATTCTTAAGAATATCGGAATAATGTAACTCAAAGTAGCCAAATTTTGTCAATAAAACATGGCGTGCGCTGAGAAAACTATTGATGATAAATAAAAAGTACGTAAATATTAAATTACTCATTATTACGTATAAAAAAGTTCGTTAGGTATAATACGACAAACTATTATAGTTACGTCGCGATAAGTTATAAAAAGATAAGTTAAACAACACCTTTATTGTTGGCTATGATGCTAAACTTGTAACAATAGGTGAGTAGGTGTGAAACTTTATTTAGACTTTACCATCGATCAAAACAATGCGTGCTAAATCAAGATTTAGTCAAAGCAGAACGTTTTAGCTATTGTAATTCTCTGATCAAACATCATATCAGATGATCTATTCCGGGCGATCCGGCGAATCACAATATGTGCCCTTGAAGATAAAATCAGGCGTACATCGACGAATCGAATACTGAATAACAGAGACCACCGGCCGATGGGTAGTTAGTATGTACACCGTGCTTGTATATCCTAAGTGGTACGAGTAAGTGTCAATGTACTGATGGGAAAACATACGCATGTTTCTTACATTGGCATTACAGAGATACCAATTTATCTTGTACGTGTTTATTATAATTATAACAAAACGTAGACAATCGAGTTTGACTTTTTGTTAGTTAAATTATTACAGCAAGGACACATTTACATTAAATAACTGACTTTTGTTTATTGCTGGTTTAACTTTGATACACAATATACTTTTTCAAAACTTAACCAGCAATAAAGTCTACTTTTTCTTTATAGATTATATCGCACAATAGTTATATTTGTTACCATTTTAATTGCTTGATTGATATAGGTGTGCTGATAACTAATTCAAACTAACTATCCAACTAACTTATATTTTGAATTAGTTTTTGGGTAAACATATTTCCATATATTATTGGTATGGATTCAAAAAAAAATGCTTAGGTTCATTTTTGACAGCCATAACTGTAGATTGTGCTTCAGGAACAAAGTAATATATTGATATTTTCGCGAGTTTGAATGTCTCTTGTTTTGACAGAGACGTTGAAGCGTTGTTAAATCGCAGTTGGAATTGCAAATGAATCGGCCGTTTACATCGTGTCGTAAACGCGGTGATATGATCCAGTCAGTTTCGCACCATTAAACTCTTGGACGTCCTCCCCCGATTTTATTGTAAATATGTCTTATGTGACGTAAACACATTCATTCATCTATCTATTATTATTATACATTGTATTCAATATCATCAGCATCTCTTTCAGACAACCTATTAGGTAATGCTTGGACAGTCATCTTCTCGTACCTACTTAGGTACGTTATTTATTTATCAGATCATATTTATGGATATAGTATATATATATTAATCACATAATGACGTCCTGTTAGTTATAATACCCGGGACTGACTTAAGGTGCTCTTCGAGGCACAATGACAATGCCAATTCCTAACTCCGGTTTTGGTACTGGGAATTTATTGGGATTCTTTTACCCCAATAAATTCCCTTACGAACTTTCACTGCATCCGGGAATAGCCGAAGCTTCGCGATCGTGAAATATGCCAACCTGAGCAACGAAGTAGTTTCAAAATACTGATTAAAAATCTAAATTGAAAAATGTAGCTAACATGTTTCAGAATTTCCATAATAGGCCTTTAAAGTTACCTATATTTTGAATTTGCTTTTCAAAATTATTTTTGTGTGGTAGAATTTTTAAAAGAACCGTGGGAGCAGCATTCTTAAGGGTTCATGTGACAAAGATAATGCAGCCCGACAACCGTAATATGCAGCCAAACTTGTCCTGTCACCAGACCTATTGAGTCTTGTATTCTACCATTATAAATTGAACCCCTGTATATTTTTATATGCCGTTTTCGTCTCGTTATAATGATACCAATGCATACACGGAAGGTCCTATTAAAATGGTTTAAATACACTCGTTCAACTGGCTCGCGGCTTGCTTTGGAATTGAGTCGTAAATGTCGACTCGAGTGCACTACGCCATCGTTCTGCTGTCATTTACTCTTGAAAAAATAGTTAACAAAATGTCCGTCTATATTACGATTCACGATAGGGTCTCGAATGAATGAGAATTAGGGAGTAGGGACATACTAAAATATACATGTTTAAGAACTTTAATTGACTATATATAATCTTAATCCACTATTTTGGGACACTTCGGTTAATAAAGTACCTAATTTTTTTTTTTAATAAAGTAATTATATATAAAATCTTTTCACGATTTAAATCTATAGTAAATAATCCAGGATACGCAATTTATGAAATGACGCCACAAAGTAAAAACAATAATTGAATTAAACAAACTGTATTCTACGGCCAAAGAGTTCCATTTCTAGAAGAATCACTAAAAATGGACAAGTCCACAGTTTTTAAGGTAAACTAAGCTCGGCTGCCTACGCAGTCAGAAAAATTAGACAAATTACTGACGTAGAAATAGCTAGGCTGTTTATTTAGCGTACTTTCATAGTGTTATTTCATACGGGATCTTGATATGGCTAAGCTGCTGATACCGAAACTATAGTTATACTTATTGCAGAAAACAGCTGCACGATTAATATATATAAACTTTCATCACGCGAATCCCTTCGTGTGAAGTTTAAAGAAATAGTTATACTTACTGTAGCTTCACAATATATATAATACTACAGTATTTGTAAGACAACATAATAGTCTATATAAACAAAAAGTGGATATAGATGGTCATAAATTAGTGTCATCTGCATATCGTCTGCGAAAGGTACAGAAGCCATTTTTTGGGATTGAGTAGACGCTTTTATTATAATATGATCCCTAAGGTAATATTGGACCTACCAATGTATAAGTTTGAAGAATATGTTAAAACACATTTATTACAGGGAGGTTACAATTGATGAATTTCTTAACGATGAGGTTGCTTGGAAACGTCCGGCTCCGCTGTCACCTCTAGATAGAAAAATGAATGTTGAAATGAAAAATGTAAAGAGTTGATGTTGGAAAAGAGCAACTGTTGAGTTTCTTGCCGGCTTCTTCTCGGTAGAATCTGCCTTCCGAACCGGTGGTAGAGTCACTACAAACAGACAGACTTGACGTTTCAAGTTACAGTTTTGGCCAGTTTCAGAAACTTATACCTTATATAGCATTCTTGTGCTGAGCGCATTGCTTGGAAATATTGATAGACATAAAACGTAAATGGTACCTACATGCAATGCAAAATATTTTTATCTTCTATTTTTACATTCACATGTAGTCCAGTCTGCTTGTTAGTATAATACTGCTTCAAAGGAGACGGTAATACAAACAGGCAGAGGTAAGATGGGAAAATCACAGGCATGTTGGTAAAGAGATTATTAAATCGCTAAGATTTTCCTACAGTTTTAGCGTACGTGAGGTTTCATCTTGTGCGATGATCTGTTTTAAATCAATCATTACGGAAACGCGGGTAATTGTTACAAAGTACAAAACGAAATTTACGACCGCTAACACGTCTAGTAAAGCCAGAGATCGTTAAAGAAAAAAGCCTGTAAACATGTTTTTTTGCGTTCTAACATAAGTAGGTTGCGTTCCACACCCCTTGGAACTTGGAAAAAACCGTGGCAATCGCAAATCACCTATTTTATGTAAACTTCGTGACTTTGCGCCGTATCGAATGACTTAGAAAGGATTTATTTATATTCGTATCGACCGGCTAGAAACTAAAATGGTGGAGCTTTGTCAATGAGCTTGCGGGTGGGGCGTGGTATAGCTCAAAAATAAACTTGTTTGTACCTATAAAAACTATATATGTAGGTATCTAATGTTTAGATACGTTTAAACTAAACTGATATGATTAAATGTATTAGAAACGTTTGAGAAGATAGTGTCATACATTAACATAATTCTGTTATTTAAATGATAACGCTTTAATTAGTTCATTTTAACATGGATTCGTTATAGTACCTAATATGACATTTATTTGACGGCGTAACATAAAATATTTCCATAATTATTTACGTCTGGTTTTTTGTTGATTGGTAGAGCCATGATACAGGTACAGGTAGAGGTGGCATTTTAATTTTTGATTTATTAAAAAAAAAAAAACAAGTTGCTAGTTTCTATTTTGCTGCACGTAAAAGTACCTTTTAGGAGACACTGTTAGCGATATTATTTTTACATATTTAGACTTTACCTACCTAGCAAGCAAGCTTTAATCTTTTGCTTCTTAAGTAGATATACAAGACCGAAAGAATGCTTAACCGTTAATGATTCTAATATTATCTGATAATGATGACTGGGCATTTTAAGAGAGTTTTATTTAGAACTATATTAGAACTTTGGGTAGGTACATATGTTAGACCGCTCTTGCATTATGTTTTTGCTCATAATTAGGTACTTCCTTGACGCCCTAACCTATTTTGACTTGAAGTATGTTATAGCGTTGCTTGTAGAATTGAATATGGTATTTAGCTACGAAGATTATTTTGGTTCCTGTATATTTTTTTAAAATTAAACATACTTTGTTTTCAGATTGCCTTGCCCGTTTACACAAACGTCGCTAGCGAGTTTAAGACAAGGTGAATATTTAATCTTAATATTTCAAAAATCTTATTACACAAGTAGGTCCTACTTTACAGATTTATAAGACCAAGAACCTGTTAAATATAATATCTCTACTAAGCATTGATTCAATCTAAATCCTTCTGAGAAGAATCCAACAAGAAACTCAAAAAAGGTTCTTGGAGAAAAAGTTTTTGGGCTATTTTATTCAGAAATAGAATTAGGTATTTATTTTATGGTTAGACTGTAACGTGCCTAAACAAGATAAGTAAATAAAAATAAATATACAACGACAATACACACATCGCCATCTAGCCCCAAAGTAAGCGTAGCTCGTGTTATGGGTACTAAGATGACTGATGAATATTTTTATGAATAACATACATAAATACTTAGAAGATACATATAAACACTCAGACACTGAAAAACATTCATGCTCACACAAACATTTTCCAGTAGTGGGAATCGAACCCACGGCCTTGGGCTTAGAAAGCAGGGTCGCTGGAAACTGCGCCAATCGGCCATCAAACAAGTTACAATATACTTTTATTTATTTTTTTATAGTAATAATGGACGGACAAAGAAGATGGCTCACCTGATGGGAAGTTGCAAACCATTGGCTATATACAGAGCAACACTTCGCAGGGCAAGCAATTTCTTGTAATTTCTGCAACTTGCTGCCCTGTCTATCGACCTGGGGCGTAATTATTAAGCTTCTTAAGCCTGTGGTTTAACACAGGAAATCACGCCCTTCAGTCCACAACACAGCATTACAACAATTCTGCTTAGCGGCAGAAATAAGCATGGTAGTACTCCCCGGACAAGCTCTGTCACAAAGAGCTCTCCTAATCACTATACATTACACTCAGAATGATATTCTACGAAGGAAATTGGTGTGAAATTGATCAATAAAAATGAAATCGCCGTTGATTTAAATGCAGCTGTTCGAACCCAATGATAAAATCTCCGGTGGAGGCGGTGTTTTCTAAAATGTAAATAATAAAAATCAAGTCCAAGTATCACGAAGTAACCTCGATTCAATCTCCGTGCGTCGATAATACATTTCATGAACCGGTAACTAACAGATTCAGGGTACATAAACTGATAAAAATTTATGATACGTCCGACAAGAGAAAGGTGTATTAAGTTGCAATTAATGCTGACATATTTTTATTTGCATAATGAACTGGAAATAGGTATATAATAACTTTATTTTATAGTTTATATTACATAAATTATATTTTCCGATGATATTTATGTTTTAAGATGATTTCGGTCAGTAGTAGGTATATAATGTTAAATTAAACATCTTTCGTTTTTTAACCCTGGTTTATTGATATAATTGAATGTCTTCATCATCAACCCATCGCCAACTCACTGCAGGGCACGGGTTTTCTCTCAAAATGGGAAAAGGGTTCAGGCCGTAGTCCACCACACTTGGTCTAGTGTGGATTGGTAGACTTCACAAGCTCTTGTGAATTGAACTCTTAAGCACGCGGGTTTTCTCACGATGTTTTCTTGCACCGTTCAAGCAAGTGATGTTTAAGTGATTAAATTAAAAACACACATAACTCCGAAAAATTAGAGGTGCGTGCCGTGGATCGAACTCGTTAACCCCGAAAGAAAAACAAAGCTTTGCCCACTACACTAGCACTGCTCCTAACCTCTGTTCACTTAAATGTGCAATTAACAACGGTGGTATATAGTCTATCCGCTAAAATAATGCGGTCCTTGTGTCTGTCAGTTGGTCATATAAACCATTTAACAGTGGAAATAAGCACAGTGGATATTACTTTAAAAAAATGTTTTCTCATTTATACCTATAACACTAGTTGCTCATAGTACTTATGGACTTTAACTTACCACTCGATCTTAGCTATGCATCCAAATAACATGCTGTACTGAGCATGGTTTATTTGATGAAAGAATATTTTTTTCGTATATAACATTTCTTTGCCTAATAATGACGTTTGGAATAACATGTTCAATTAGTTTCGACACAAAATGCGTTATTGTGGATAGTACATGGCTCCAATACCTATATATATAATATAGTAGTAGGTACAATTAACATAGTATTTACTTATTATGTAGCAGGTCGGTAGAGTTGCTTCTTCTGGCTTGCAATACAAATAATCTAATATAATATTGCTACTGAAATGAAGAAAGCCTTTGTTTGATAGCCTTTTCGTTATATATTATACTGAGAGCTTAATTGCTCAGTTGATTAAATTTATTGAATACTATTCTATTTCGGTACCAACTGGCAGTGGGTAGGTTGACTGACGTAAACCTACTCAGTTACAAAAAAGTAAAAAAATCACGTAAATATTTTTTTTTATTCGTGTTTTTACCTACACTTGGAGGAATAATCAATTTTATAAATTTAAAATGCATATAAAAATTTTCGGAACCGACAGGATTTGAACCTGCGACTCTCGGGCAATTTATAACGTAAATATTTACTTTTCGTTAATACAGAAATATAAAATGCTTTATATTTCTGTATTAACGAAAGGAAGCGTTTGCTGGTTTGTAGGGTAGATTATGTGATACAGGCATTTAAAGGCCTGGATTATTAAATATGTATATATAATCCTCCGCGAAGTATATATCTAAATCGACAGCTCTACCGCTGCTAACGTTTGCTCAAGAAACAGGCGCGAGATAAGAAAGCGCACTTTTATTTACGCATACAGTATGGCCGATCATTGGCCTGGCGTGTTTCCTAACGTAAATATTTATAGACGGGCCGGGCAACGCGCACACTTGTTCCTATGTTTGTTTCTGTCATTCAACACGACTCAAAAGCGTCTTGTTCGCTCTCGATTTCATCTAGATAACTTACGTTTTTTAATCTCACAGTGCTTTCTGTTCGAGTAGCTCTATGTATCCACAAAGAAAATTCCGTTAGGTACAGCTATGTAAACGGTGGACAACGTTTTTTGTTTTTATTTACGACTATTATATGCCTCGATATTGTAATTTAATTTCTTCTCCTTTGTACTTCTAATAAAGTAAAGTGAAAAAAGTAACATTTCGAATTACGGAACTGGGCTCAAAAACCATCCCAGAGCCGTTTCATTAAAAAAAAATATACTGGAAAGTAAGTAAGTTGTAAACTTACCAGTATATTTTTGTAATAAAACGCGGGTGAAAAAGTCTAGTTGAGAAATAAGCATCAGGTGGTGCTGTTTATTTTACGTTGGTTTGTTTGTATGTCCTTTTCTAAAAGATAACTCTAATGCCTCTTTCGTAAAGAAATATTAGTAGATAATAAGTAAGCCTTTTTTGAAGAAATAGGACCAACACATTCTGAACGCAACTGAAATTGTAGAGATGGCAAAGTTAACGTTCTGAAATCTAATCCGGTCATGTCAGTCAGCTCTATTATATACTCCTGGGAGTATAAACTTGTGCTTTTTAAAACACTTTGTTGGGTACCTACCTGCAATGTAACTATTTTGTGGCAGCGAATAAATTCAACCTGTAATCCCCTATTTTAAAACCATAAACACGTAGATACGTAATTTGAAAAATCGGCTTAGCCATGCTGACAGCTCCCTTTGTACAAAATTCGTAATTGCTTGTACACTATACTTAAGTGTGGGAAATTAGTGATCGCATATTTTATTTAGGCAAGTCCTTTTTCAATTATCATGATAATAAGAAATTGTTAACGAAAGTGATAACGTTACTCAGCATGTTATATGTATGTTTTTACTATTGTCCGTCTGACAGATTTTATAGCCGTGTCTTGTGTAAACAGAACATGTACTTACAATAGGTGTGAAATATTGTGAGATTTATCGGGTGTACTTCATTGTTCCCTTTGACTCTATACGTGTAAAGGAAGGGTGTGCCGCGCCGCCTTTGTAAGGTTATGTGTCTTGGATTACTTCAAGGTCTTTGATATCCCCAATTTATACACGCAAGTAGCGTGTAATTAATCTGAAATACAAGTTCGGTAGCCAGAGAAGATCTTATAAAATTGGACTAGATAGAAGGAAGGCATATCTGAAGAAAATTTAAGACGTGCTTGAAAGAGAATAAAATTTGGGGCGAAAAATATAAGGCAGTGTACCACGACCTTGCCATTGACATAAAACAATATATTATAAACTGTCTAGTACTATGATTATTTGTGGTAAAATTAACAGACGATAAAATTAAGTTTATACTCACAATAAAACGTGAGTGAGTTGCCGTCATAAAGTCTCGACTTTTTTATCGGTGGCAACTTGGCGATGGTCGGTGACGCTTGCAGTTTGGTTAAACGGCAGTTTATGGCTATTTTGCCTCCATTAATCGCTTTACTACGCACCCGCGCCGCACCCGCGCTGTGGAGACCTGCCAACCCTTGCCCTTGTTCACTTTGATTGTTTTGTTATCAACACAATTATTTAGGTAACCTAATTATTTTTTTCTTATCTATAAAATCAGTTAACTATTAAATAGAAAAAGGATTTTTTACATTTGAAATAATTTAATTATGTGCCCTTTTTTGAAATAAAAAAGACATAGTAAGGTAGATATAATTTTTTTACTAAACTATTTCTGCCAAAAACAAATGAATAAAAAAAAGAGAAACCTTTTGCGCTTGATAAGGGAAAATAATGAAGAAATAAGTGGATGTAGGGACGACAGTTGCGGGCGGGCGGCCGCCTTCGGGCGCCGCAGCGTTCGTCCGCCCGCCGCTAGATGGAGGCTCGCCGCGCGCCTGTGTGCTGGGTGCCGTGCGCCGCACACCGCCGCGCGCCGCCACTCCGCGCTCGACCGCGCTGCCGATCGCGCGCTTCGTGTTTTTTTACTCCTCATCTTTGCGATCACATTACGATACACTCGCGACTTCTTCTCGCCGAAAGAAAACTACAATCAGTGTTTTGCAGAACTTTCCAGTTGAGAATTATTTCAAGGAAAAAAACTATTCCCGTTAAAAAAAATTATATTTTAATATAAACAACTTTTTCGTGTTACTTGGACTTAATTTTTATGAGATTAACTAGGCTCGTTGAACCGTTGACGTGCAGTTTTCCGAAATTTTTCCAATAGTGTCGGGTCGCTGCGGCCGTCTCTCGTCCGGCCGGCAAGCTAAATTGGGAACCGCGTTTTGACTTTCATGTGCCGCTGCGTGGTCGCGTGTGCGTGTGGTGCGATGTGCCCGCTACGCGCGTAAACTGCCGGCCCGGTTCCTGCTCACCCGTGGCTTGCCCGGCCGCCACCCTGTACCCTGACAACCATGTCGGGGGCCTCGGCGCCTGCGACGGGGCCGCCGTGTCGCCAGCGCCCGCCTCCGGGCACTCCACCGGCCAGGCCTGGTGGAGCATGATGAACGGCGTCGGCGGCGCGCTGTACGAGGAGGCGCACGCGTCGCCCCCGGGTGGCTCGCCGCCGGCTGCACCTGCTGCCGCTCCGCCCTCCGCATCCAGCGCCTCGCCGGCGTCCGTGGGCTCCAACCCGCCCCAGCCGCTGCACATCCCGGCCAAGCGCTACGAGCCCGAGCCGGGCGTCATCCGACACGCGCAGCAGTCCTGGGGCTACCCGCCTGACGCGCCCGCTCCTTTCGAGCACCAGTACCCCACCGGCCCGACGTATTACAACCTGCCGGTCGAGAGGGAGCGCAAATCAGGGCTACCTTTCTGGCCGAGTGGGGGCGAATATAAGCCTTACGCAGATGGCTGCCACCAAGGTTTCACCCAGCCCTGTTGGAATTATCCCTACGGAGCCCCGCGCGGAGACCAGCCGCTGCCCTACGTCAGTGGGGAGGAGCGACGAACCGCTGTCTCCGAGGCATCCGGTTTCTCGCACGATGCCTACGGCCTGCGGAACTACGCACCGGAATCAGTTTCTAGTGCTCCTTATCCGCCTCCGAGCGCTCTACCCGGTTAGTATCTGAACATAAATTTAAGCTGACCTAGAGTTATAAACATTTTCAAACTGAAACCCAACGCCCGGTTATGGCAATCTAATGTTTGTAATCTTTGTAATCAAACTTACCGAAGGCACATGTGCTGCGAAAACATTTCCTAAATTTGTAAACAAATAATAGCCTGAATCTTAAAGTTCGAACGTGTCCATAACATATTCAGTTAATAAATATTATGTTAATGTCTTTATTAAATATCTGTATGTTTAGAGACAAATGAATAGATTAGTAAATAAATATGAGTATAATTTATTATGAGTTAATAAACCTTGACCGTTGTATTTGTGGGTGGTACTGCTGGCCGCTAGATGGCAGTGGCACATCGCGCACACAGCTTCAAGCCGCTTCAATGTGTGCCTGCGTCAGTGTGTGTGACGCACACCGCGGCACGTCTTATGCGTGTGGGTTGTAAGTTTATCATTACCAGCTCCACGCAATGCTGCTGCAAGGGACTGCAGTTTTATGGTCTCTATTTTCGATTGGAATTATGCTAGAATATATTTGAATATCAAAATAAGTTGGCAAATTATTATCCGTATAATTTCAATTGTAACTTATCGTAACGTTTTCTCACAGCGCCATAAATCTGATGAATGAAAGAAACACGTGCTACAAATGTATAAAAACGGGCCGTAAGAATCGTTTTATAGGCAATGTTAAACGGCGCTATACAACCGACGATAAATTAAAGTTTACGTAAAATAAAGCGCCAATAAAAATGTATAACTAATAAATAAACACGATACCTGGGTGTTAAGACAATAAACTGACGATCTTTGAGTAGTAGCAATAAACCAAATATTGCCACAATAAACACTGTTTCAGCTGATGAGGCGATAAAAAACAAACTAGGGTCCGGGGTACTAACACCGCACAGTGCATACGAGTACATTGCCTTACGTAGATTAACATCAATTTTATGATATCGTAAATTCACATCAACGTCATAGACGTAGTAATAATACTGGTTTCTTCCCCAAATCGCTGGTGAGTAGTAATTAGACAGCCTCAAGCTACTACTTGTCAATATGAGAGCAATAAAAAGGCTTCATTCATAAATGGTCGACGCTAGTTCGCTTTCGATTGCCGCCGAACCATAAAGATGGGTTTATCGCGCCTCTGTTACGGCAGAGGTGTAACTTGACATAATTTTGCGTAAAACGTGCATATAATGGGCCATTAAAAGGAAACAATTGTTGAAAAAGTTATACGAGTGTTCACGTCACTTTATGATTGTGTGTTTACGGCCCACCTGAGGTTGACATTGACTTTGATTTGTGCATTTATGGCTTACGAACTGTTTGAAGAACAGTTATGGTCTCTTCGGGAAACAGCCTTCGCGCAAGCCGGTTTAGTTATTAGCCGCCTTTGTAGTGAGGAACATGTTTTATAGAAACATTTACATATCTTACGAATTCATGAAATCCAAAACTGCTTTAATCAATCATATTTTGTAGTAGGTACCTACGTTACGAAATATTTACGGCAGTCAGACAAATCTGTTCTTTATTTAAACTATGTAAGGTGCTATCCAAAGCTTGGAGTCATACCCTTTTTATATTCCTATGGTACACTATGAATTTAAAAAACAAAGTTTTCTAGTTTGGATGGGTTGCGTATGTAATTTAAAGCACGTTGAAAATGTCAAGTTTGTCTGTTTTTAGTGATTTTACCACTGGATTGGAAGTAAGATTTTATCGGAAAGAATACCTAACCCGGTATCAAGAGACTCTTACGCTCTTTTCAATATTAAAATTTACAATACTTGTGAGAAATGAAACCGAAGCCGACAACTTCGAACCAACCTTAACAAAACCATCTACTTTTCCAGATATGACTTACAGCAACATAAATTAATCGATATTATTTTTTAAAATTATCTAGATAAAGAAATTTCAAAAATAAGTAGTTTTATAACAACTTTTTCCAGATTTTCTCATATTTGTTAAAAAAAACTCAACGTGTATTGCAAAATAACCCTCACATTTTAAAGCTAAAACAAAATAAAATGGCAGTCTGCATCGTAGAAGATTTTGAACCTTAAGTCATTGCGATAAGGAAGTTAATTTTATCAAAGGAGTTAGACCGCGGTCTGGTAGGTAACTTTTATGGGCGAAAGGAACCCGCACTTTTATTGCCTCTGATCGCTACCTATCCCACATAATTGACAACTCCACTCGTCATTATGTCCTCTTTAAACAATTGTTGCTTTCCATAGGCATATTCATGTTGATAGCTAAGAAACCAAACCTCTTAATATCTTTCCATGCCCTCCATGGACATAGATACTCATTGTCATCTGAGTAAAAAGAGATAAAATTAATTTCTAGTAAAGCTAAATGTTTAGAATCAGTAACTTGATAAAAGAGTCACAGCGAGAATTTTAAGAAGAGGAACTATTTAACATTTAGTTTTAATACATTGTGATATTTTGCAACACACGACTCAGAGATTTAAATAGCTATCAAAAAATCCTATTATGAAAATTAAGCTTCATTTGCTATACACCGCGAAAAGCAGGAAAATCTGTGTGGTGTAATTTATAATTTGTTCAATCCTTATCCTCCACACCAAACAGATCTTCGGCAATGTACTCTCTACGCACGTATCGCACCGAGACCGGAGCATCCTCAGGAGACGTTGACTTTACAATGTAATTGTTAAGTTCTATTCAATAAAAACATCCTAGTCAATTCAACTGCCACCTGAAACTAATATTGATTAGTTTCAGATGAACAAAGTTATTTTGGACATGTGTTTAAAACTAACGACCAAAATAGAAAATTCATCTTCATCATTAGTCTACTTTACTTAGTCTTATCACATCGGAGTATTTAGGGGATTATTTATTTATTGTTAATGCTATTGACTGAAAGCTGTAAAATATTGTCTTATGCAAAGACACTAGGTAAAAGATAAATTAATACCTTCGAAGTCCAGATACACCTGCACAACCAACAGATTTGCTATTTTATTTGCAGCTATGCCATAACACAAAACTTAATTCAAGTTGAATTATGCCATACTACATCTTCAAATTAAAGTTCACAATAATACTCTGAGATACGTACAAACAACATTTCGGGAAAGTAGGCGACGTTATTGCGGTAGGGCAGTTTTATGAACCGCACGCTTAGGTATCACTCTAATGGCCTCAAAAACGCGGAGAAAGAATTTGGCATCATCGATATTATATCGTATATCCAAGTTTTGCTTCAATATAGAAAGATTAATAAGGAGAAAACTGACTGAGTTGTGGAGAATATAGAATAGTTTTTGTTTTAAAGATTTTAATCTTAAATCTTTGTACGATTTGCAAATGCATTACCTAATTCACCAAAACCACGATACTTCAATGAGACGCTAATTTTTATATGCTTACAAAACTTTAAAAGAAAAATAATTTGCTTGTACTCAGTTTAAAAGTAATAAAGTAAGCTTTATTAGAATTGTTGGGAGACATGTTTTCAGCACAAAGTGTACCTAGGATAAACTTATAACGATGAAGTTACATCTCTGTTTTAACCTACCATTTAGTATAGCTAAAAGTTGGTTAAAGGATTGCAACATACATTACTTGTAATGTAGGATACACTCTTTAAACTATGATGATAAATCTCGAATTTATTTGAAAACTCACATGCAAAGTTGCTAGATTAAGCTACTATAAAACATTGAATTGGTATATTTATTGATTTATGAGAAAGTTAATGTATTTTCCGATGGCCAAGAAAGTCTTATTTTCTTTACTGTGATTTATTACAACACATAAATCTGTTCTCGTGGCAAATGATGTATTTCTATGCGTCTTTACAATGACTATCCATTCTATGTTTGAATTCCACTCACTTTCTTCAATTTCCTTTCTGATCTACGAGTCAAACAGTACTCAATCAATAAGATCTAGAAGAATTTAAAAAAAGTTTTTATAATACTCATTAACTTAAACATTTGTTAAAAGTTTTCGAGGATCTAGATTGCAAATGTAACTTCAAGCAAAGAATAGAGATAGAATTAACGTAGCCATCTATTATGAAAACGATCTTCCGCAATAGGCTTAGACAATGAGGCACTTTTCAACACGAGGTACCGTTCGGAATAATAGGAAATAATGCAGTTCAAGCATCGAATATTGAGAAGGTTGTGGGTCGCATACAAAGTTTATGGGCGATGATCTCATCAAAAGAGCCGCTCACATAAATCGCGCTATATGCATCTTCCTAACGCACCGTGAGCCAGCCTGCAATTGTTTCTTTGAACGTTGCATAGAAATAGCTGGTTATAAGCGAAACGTTCAGTCACGCAGTGCTACGTGTGCATTCGCGGTAATTAAAACCTACAACAATGTAGATATTTTAAAGTAATTTTTCCGAATGACGAATAAATCTTAGTAACCTGCGGCACACATATAGAAAACTGATTAAGTTAAAATGTTTTTAAGTGGGCTTAATTAACATGCGAGCCAATATAACCAAAGCCACTATGTTATTTAATTTTTATTAGGTAGGTACTCGGTAATACTCGAAACGTAGATAAAAACTTATTAACATAGGTATAAATTCGATATTATGACGCTCGTTAAAGTATGTTTGTTGTATTTTAATAACAATTTGTTTTGTACCTTTAGGATCCCTGTCGATGTCAGTTGGAGTTGGCGTCGGTTGCGGATCGAACCCTCTTGATTGGACAGGACAAGTAACTGTGCGTAAAAAACGCAAACCCTATTCAAAGTTCCAGACCCTTGAGTTAGAAAAAGAGTTCCTCTTCAACGCGTACGTCTCGAAGCAAAAGAGATGGGAGCTGGCGCGGAACCTAAATCTTACAGAGAGACAAGTGAAAATATGGTTTCAGAACAGACGGATGAAGAATAAGAAGAACTCGCAGCGGCAAGCGGCGCAGGCGGCTCAAAACAACAACAACAACTCCAACGCTAACAATCACAATCATCATGCGAGCCACCACCATGCGCCGCACCACGTGGCACTTCACCACGCCCCGCCAGCCAAGCATCATCAGTGACCCGCGCCTTTCTCTGGGACCTATCCCCTTCACCACGGTATAGCTAGCTAAATCTGACGGAAGGAAAGTTCCAATAAGGACTCAATTGTGTTGTGCTCGATGGTCGTACTTAAAGATTCGAAAGGTTCGTCCGATGTTCCGATGTTCGCTAGCGAATAGACTTTAAAGGAAGGTTTGCTGTACCGTTCTGTACGTAATGTGGACGCTTCCCGGACTAGTGCCGGTGCGCCGCGTGTCCCAGAGAATCTCACCGTAAGATATAATTATTGTGTTGTCGATTTGTGTATAGTATTAATTACGAAATTATTTTCTGTAATTTTAACGAGACTAAGTACATGAGTAGACGATTCCTGATATTGATAATATTATCTAGTATAGCGCAAACAATGTATTTGAAAATAATTTAAGTATCGAAGCTCGAATGAAATAACAGCATCACCTATGAATTATTGTATTTAGATAGTTTATGGAAATGGAATTTTGTAAAATATTTTGTGAGACTGCTTTATTGTTGTATTCGTATCGCTGTTCAGAGGGTGGTTAAGTCTTGAATAGTTAACTTTTATTTTCGTTACCAAATTGTTGAATTACTCGGGTTGCTTTGGTGGCAGTTGTAGAAATATGTTCGTATGGAGTGCGATGGATATTAGATCGTAGTTTTGTTAATCGGCAGATTGCAGCTGGTTAAGCCTTATACTTAATAACGTAGAGCATCGACGTCGCTTATTCTGATATAAGAAATTAATTAAATCGCAGAATGATCAAATATTTATTACTGTTTATTTTCTCGTCTTATTATTCGTAAATTTTGTTATTTAAAATATCGGTTTCTGACAAAGCTTTAACTCGGTTCCAGTAGAATTATGCATTAAGTTACTGTTATGACTTTTTTGAAATATTGAAGTTGATGTTATAATCAATATAATATTAATTAGGTTATGGGCAAGTGCATTAATACTGTCCTCTATTGACTCATCCTGTTCGCTTAAGCCTGTCTATTGCTTTTTATATTATTTTTTTGTTTTAGTTGGATATTTTATTATTTATTTATACGAAAATAGCAACAATATATGTAATAAATATATTATTATAAGTTGTATTTTGGTCTAGTACATCGAAGTTAAACGTGAATATTAGATGTACGTTGTACAGCTGTTTAAAATTAATGGTGTAATAGATACCTTTATATACAAAATATCTAGTTGCATAAATCATCCCATTGTTAGAATTTAACTATTAAACTTACTACTAGCTACATCTTCCCTATTTTATCTTATATCTATGTAATAAATGTTCTATCGTAAATTAGTAATTTACTCAGATCTATTTCAATATAATATCCGTAACATTTTAATAGTGAGTAGTAGTTTTTGTACAAAAATGGCGACCTCGTCTAGGTAACCGAATTTCTACATAAGCGCAAGGCTATCTATTAGATATCTTATGTTTGTAGCAATTCGATTATGAGGATATGGACACCTTTATTGATTACGTGTTTAATGTATCTATCAGTTTTTACGACTCTAATTTTATTTATTACTCGATAGCACAATATGATTATTAAATCCTAATGACTTCATAACCTTTTTGGTTCACTGTAGATCAAAGTGCTAGGCCACAGTTTATACATTCATGTTTCGATGTTATTTTTAAATGAATATGGCCATCCATGTCCTCATTTGTTTAAATATTTTGTGTCTCTAATATTCCTCTGTACACTTGATATATAATCGAAAATCTTCTCATACCATCCTTTTTAGATATTCGGAATTAGGATATGAGGATTGACGAAATGGAAGACTTGACGTAAAACGACCTATTCTATTAGGTATACCCACTTTTCTAATTTAGAAATAAATTAAAAAAATATCTGTTTTCGGTTGGTGTCTAATTTTCAGTAATAGGTACATTTAAGGTCCAATTTCAGAAGATTTTTCCTTCTTATTAGCATGTCGGATGATAGAAAAAGTTTATGCTTTCTTTTTTTTCGTCACGCCTCATATTATCGAAATGAAATCAAGCGATAGCTGAAGAAACTGTCTGGGCATCTTAACAAAACAACGTAGTAGTACCGATGGAATCCATAATTTACAAACTGTTAGTAAAATTTTTGATAAGTACCTATTTATCTAACCTTTTCGTTGCAAGCACCTCAGATTTTGAATAATTTACAATAATGATAAGAATTTCATATTATTTAGGTTTCGGTAACGTAACTTTTAAACCTGGTTCGTGGCGTTGGCTAAGTACTTACAACATTTGTTTAGGTAAGTACAACGAGGTGGCGAACACTTACACTTTTAAGATTTTCTTGTTATTAAGTACATGAAAATTGTATTTTGTATACTAGACAGTTTCATTAGAACCAGCTTTCATTGTTAGTGTACCTTTGTATAATTTCCGTAGATATCGAATCTAGAAATTCTTCTAAACTATGTAATAATTAAAGGTCTCGTAATTATCACTGTACAGATAAATTAATGTAGTAAAAGTCACACCTGCGTGTGAGGTCTTATTAAGTAATAATGTATAATTAAATGAATGTGCTCCGACAGTTTTATGACGAATTTAGAAAAGAATGTATGAAAGGGAAAAGAATTAAATATTTCGTCGTGTCTCGGCTTATTTTCTTTAGCCACCCTATTCCTTGTATGTTTAAGATAGGTGTATATCTAACTAGTGGGAAACCTGACGTTATAGATTTAATCAACTGCTTTAGGAGTGAGGGTTTATAGAGTTAAGCCATCACATTTCCTTGTTGACGTTACATAATATAATAAAGGTAGGTTTACCATCCTATCCCTGAATTTCCTTCCTTAACCGAATACCGAATATCTAGACGTTATAAGTTTGTATTCAAGTTACACATATGATTATAAATTAGTAATTTAAATATTATAACTTTCTTAATTTAGTATTAAAGGAATTTAATATTAATACTTAATTGCGATCCCAATCATCGCTCAAAGTTCGACCGTCTACCCCTTACAGACGGCGCAAAATCGGTACTTACGTCGATTGCGATATGAGCTATAATGACATTGCGATTTTAGCAATACGTGTAATTCCCTGAATGTTGATTTTAGTTAAAACTGGCATAGTGTCATCCAATTAGAGAGCATTTGATGGTGGCGCTGTAGTTTCTGAAAAAGTTAAAAATACAGCGAAGCTGCTGCAGCCTTTTTCCGAGGAAATTCTAATACCTACATATTCCGCAACGTCTATACAAAGTGAGGTATTTTTGGGCTTATATACTTTAGTAACTACCAAAAGGGGACAGTCTTTG
Organism: Pararge aegeria; assembly: GCF_905163445.1. NCBI lineage: Eukaryota > Metazoa > Arthropoda > Insecta > Lepidoptera > Nymphalidae > Pararge > Pararge aegeria. The sequence goes on from NC_053189.1 coordinate 11,997,038, forward strand.
AATATCGTACGCTGTATTGTAAGAGAAGGTAATACTGATGAAGAAAATAAACTTAATTTGCAAATTAAATCTACCCAGCTTCAAAGCCTCAATCCCACAGCATAGAAGTAGTAGAGCTATTTGTAACGCAGCTCGTCCGGGAAACTAATACCACCGTGCTTATTTCTGCCGCAAAGCAGTATTTCTGCAATGCTGTGTTCCGGTCTAACGGGTGCGGTGGACTTTGTAGGAAATTACAGCAACACGAGACCCTGTTTTCATAAATACCCAGGTTAATGAACACTGGACGGCATGTTGCAGGACGTGTTCCTTGCATGCCCTGCAATACATTGCTCTGTTTATAGGGCTTTCCACTTACCATCAGGTGGCCCAGTGGCGTGCATAGAGGGTATTCATTTTATATCATCTGCATACCCTGTGCATACCCTTTATGCACGCCACTGAGGTGGCCTTTCTGCTTGCCCATTAATTATAACCATATAAAAAGAAAGCTAGTAAGGTAGAGATTTTATAAACAACCATTGTAAGTACCGACCAAGAACAGTCTTCGACCGTCATGTCGGAGGAAAATAGGAAGGAACACATAAAAAAAACATCGGTTTTTATAAGCTTAAGCAGGTTGCTTTATCCCAAGCAATTGTAGCGTTGTATTGGTAAAGAAAGCCTTGTACTACAAGGTACGTATGTAAAGCATTTGACTTGTAAACAAAGGAATTATTTAGATATTGCATCATCAACAACGTATTAGAGTGGCAGAGCTGGACACGGGCCTCCTCAAGAGTGAGGGGCTTAGAGCGTAGACCTTCTACTTTGCTTTCATGCATGTTGACGGGGCTTAAAGAATTTATTCTCATATTGGTGAGTGACATCGAGGTTAACAATAACAATATTCCCTTTTAATACTAAGGTAAAATTTACGATTAATTACTTTAACCTTACGATTGTTAGTGACTTTCCTGCTTGAGAAAAAATCTACGATTGCGCGTCTTCGTGGTATCTACCTACATCTATTTATTTGCTAAAGTTGATCGACATTAAAGGTAAATACCTTATACCTAGTTCTTTCATAGTTCACATAACTTGTGGAGTATCTAAAGTAAAGGTGAATAAAGACTGGAGACAGAGTAGAGCCGTTCTTTGTAAATTTCTACATAATTTTATTGTTTATCAAAAACCAATTTTTTAATACAGTTACAGCGCCCTCTTTAGAGGGAATTTTGCCCACATCTTTCACTTTACTGACGCAGAAAGTTAGCTACCCATCTTACTTATATAGCGCCATCTCTTGACGAATTCTAAATATGATAAAGTTAAACTCCAGGACATTCATTTATCCGAATCTATTTGACACTGGTGTTTTTTATATATCTAACGACGTACCGTTTTAATTGTTAGATACATTGCATACCTAGGTACTATAATTTCTTATTGTTGAAAAATAAAGAGATCGGTAGGTACCTAGGTAATAAAAAAGGGTAAATGTTGAACATATATGGTACAAATTTGCATCTCACGTAAAATACCTAGATAGACCACTACGCTCTTTGTAGACATCTTAAGCGACACCTGCAATAAGAACAACATATAGATTAGTAGATGGATATGATACTTATCCCTACTTATCTATCCCTGTATCCTCACTACATTGTACCTATCTACCTACCTGCGTGGATTCTGTACCGGTTATTCTGGAGCAGACAGCCTTCTCGCCAATTAGCATATAAATGAACGGACCGAGACGACTTTATATCACCGGTCATCAATAAAACAATCTATTCGTATTCCAATTGTTAAATGGGCGGATTACAAGATGGGACAGTATATTCTAACACAACTCTGAAATCAAAACGAAATAACGAATTCTACGACTTAGGTACTTAGATAGGTACCTGTATAATTTATAAACTAAAGGCTAAAACTTTTTCATATCGGTACCCAGAGCCTAAAATGTGTGCGTGTGCGTGAATGGTAATGGAATCAGAAGAAGGTATGACTGACTAGTTTTAGCAGTTTGACGTCGCGTGATACAAAGTTAATAGTTAATACAAAAAATATGAAAATAAAATGAGTTAGTAGAACTCTTACTCAAACATAAGTGCAGCTGTTTTGTATGCATATCAAAAAACGATTTCATTATTATTAGATATTCATAGCTGCTTCATTAGCTAAGCTTTATTTTAAATTATACTTACGTGCACCTCCGTAAGAACGAAATTAGTTAATTTGCCTAAATTAGTAAATCTGCCTGTTTGTAGTGACTCTACCACCGGTTCGGAAAGCAGATTCTACCGAGAAGAAGCCGGCAAGAAACTCAGCAGTTGCTCTTTTCCAAAACTTTCGCGTACCCATTTTTAATAATACCTGGTGAATGCAAGCTTTTTCTCTCACGGAACTTAATCGCTTGCTTTTGGTGGCGGATTTCAAAGCTAAGTAGGTATCACATATTATGTTAGTGTACAGTATATAGTAACTGGAATGAACGACTCAGTGTGCTCTCTGAGGCATAACGTTGGACACTACTTATTTCTACCTCAGAGCTGCAGCTGTCTCGACAGAAAAACCATATAATTGACGGACCACGCAGATGGCCTACTTCGTAGGACATGCAAGGAACACTTCTACGAAATTCCAACTCGTGACCTGAGGCGTAGTTGCTAAGCCTCATCATCATCATATAAACCTATAACCGGCCCACTTCAAGGCACGGGTCTCCTACCACAATGAAAAAGGTTAAGGCCGTAGTCCACCACGCTGGCCCATCGCGGATTGGTGGACTCCACGCACCTCGCTATGTTTTCCTTAAGTGTGAAAAAAGTGCTGGGATTCGATCTTGGCCCCGAAATAAAGTCGAAGTAGTACCTAATAAATAAATAAAATAAATAAATATACTACGACAATTCACACACCGCCATCTTGTCCCAAAGTAAGCGTAGCTTGTGTTATGGGTACTGAGATAACTGATGAATATTTTTATGAATAATATACATAATTACTTATAATATACATATAAACACCCAGACACTGAAAAACATTCATGTTCTTCACACAAACATTTTCCAGTTGCGGGAATCGAACCCACGGCCTTGGACTCAGCGACCCTGCCCACTGCGCCAATCGGCCGTCAAACCTACTGGGATATTACCGCTTAAACCTCATGTGTTAGTTATTAGTACACTGGCAACCATGCCCTTCAGACCAGAATACGGCAACGCGACTTGGCGGCAGAAATAAGCATGGCAATAGTACTTTGGGTGAGCTCTGTCACTAAAAACTTAGCTACTTTTTAAAGCACTGGTAACTAAAGTAGAAAGGTACATTGTACGTTTTGCCCTGTTCTTAAGGATTATAGAAAGAACTATACGCCGTAAGTGGAATAATTAAATGTACCTATACCAAGTTGTGGACACGGCATACCAGTTGGTATGTACGAGTAAAACAAACTAATGTACGACCAGTACAGTTCACCAACTCCAACAATATTAATATAAAATATCAACAATATACCTATGTACCTTATTATGAGTAAAAAGGTCTACGATATTTTATGCAACATTGTAAGCACTTGCGAGCGTATTACAGAATAAATAAGAGACTATAGTAATGAAATCAGTGGTTTACTGTTATTGGATCGCTTTGATCTAAAAATCACATTTTATACTTATTCGATACTCTAAGTAGTTATATCCACAATTATAAGGCTGTATCGTGAATGTAATTTTTATTTCTATTTAAATTTGTCTTTGCTTACTTGCTTAAATATTTCTTAAATATAGTTCAACGAGTACATACCACGATAATATTATCGGATTTGTCGACAAGATTTAAGATTTTGTGCTTCCTTTAGGACGGTTTTAAATTAAGCAATTGTGTGGAATTCAGTGGGAGAATTATGCACACCAAAAAAGCATCATACAGCTTCTCAATTTAGAAGACACACTAACAAAGACAATCAGTGTAGTATGTCAAACAGTTCTTAAAATACCAAAAAAAGAACATGAAAGCGGGTAGTCAGATTCTACCCGTGACATCCAACTTGATATGCAAGTACTGAGTTTCTTGCCGGCTCTTCTCGGTAGAATATGATTTCTGAACCGGTGGTAGAGTCACTATAAACATACATACTTTACGTTTCAAAAGTGCTTATAAAGTAGGCCTACTTGAAATGAATGAATTTTGAATTTGAATTTGACATCTCGTACCTCCGCATATCGGCAAATCCCATAATATTATCGTGGTGTTTACCCGTTGAACTATATTTAAGAAATGTTGATTAACCACGAAAATCCTAATTTAAAATCTTAAGTTGCTTAAATAGGGTAATATTATGAATATATACCTAACGCGTGCAGAATTTCAAGTATCAGTTCGAGAAATCGATGTAGGTACGTTGAGGTACACCATCAGATAAGCGTGTCTCAAACGTTATGGAATCATAGAGAATTATCTACTAGAGACTCGAGTCCTGTGCTAGAGGATTTTGCATTTTTAAGCGAAGAAAAAATTGTAGATCTAAGCGTTAGTTCTAAGTGCTAGTCTACGCCTATATCGTATTTTTTTCGGATCGAAAGCATTGTAGCACAATTAAGAGAGTACTTCAAATAAATACCTAAGAGTGGAAATAGTTCTTGGAAAAGTTAAGAGTTATTAGAGGAAATCAAAAGGCGGAAGTGTGGATAGAAGAAGGCTTCACTTTGCGACAAACCATGATGAACGATGCATAACTTAAGTGTCAACCGGACAAATCTGTATGTATTTTATTAAAAAGAATAAAATAAGTACACCACACAGATCCTTTAAAATGACTACTAAAGTTTCAGTTAGAAATTCCTAAAACAATAAATTGATAAAATACATTAGTTTTCTTTTGTAGCGATGTAATTAAGTTTAGATAATGTTTGTTCATTGCAGAATGTAAGTATGTAACGTACCACGGTTAACATATTTTTTTTTTATCAAAGCTTAATATTAATAATAAACGCAATATTTTTATAGTGGCAAATATTAGAAAATGTTAGATATACCTGCAGATGATAGACTGTAGCCAAGTACCTACTTTACCAAATCCAAACTTCCAGATAAGCGAGTACCTTCTGTGAAACATATCCTGTGGAGGCTCCAATTTCTATTGTATATATATATAGTATAAAATTTGAAAAAATTATAAATTACACCATACAGATTCTCCTGCTTTTCGCGAAGTAGGTACCTATTGCAAATTAAGCTCAATTTTCATAACACTTCGTATTGTAGACACTTTTTCGCCCACTGTATTGTTTTAATGATAATTTTTTATTTTAGTATTTTTAAGTCGTCTATTTAACTCAATGTAAATGTCAATAAAAATGTAATACACGTAGAAACCACACGATGAAACACCTCCTTGAAATTGCCTACGCCGCTGCTACGTAGTAATTGAGTGCTCCGCGACTTATTTACGCTATCAGGCAAATTGAATCTCGAGTCTCGACATACTCTGTAATTTTTTATGTCTATAGGTTGGGCGACAAAGATTTTATGTATGAAGATAAATAAAATTCCCCGTCAAACCCTTAAAATCTTTTAAGTAATAGCATTTACTCGTACCTATTTCCAAACATTTGACGCATTGGGACGGAATGCGGTAACCGGGAACATATATTTAAAAATATTATTTATTTATTTATTTGGGTTCACAAACAACAACACAGTATCACATTACACAATGGTATAAATAGTACAAATAATCACTCACTGCGGCGTCAACTGCGTAAACCACATATTACAAGAAATATTTGTTAATGGGGCTTATTCAAAAGCTAATAAAACATTATTGTTGCAACAATTTCTACAAAAATACAAACAATAAAAAATTTAAGAAGGAAATCTGTATGTATCTGTATAATATCTGTATAATGTTAAAAGTTTGAATACTCTGTGGTTTTACTACCATCGCTTAGCAGCTATTTATGCAACTATTAAGGAATGTGGGTGATTTAACCTGGAGAACTATTTTTAGAATGGAGGCTTGCCGAGGGCCTATAGAGTTAACATTACTAATAAGATTTTATCTACGAGCAGGAAAATAAATTAATATAAAAAAATCGGATAGGTAAAAAGATAATTTATATTGATTAAGCTATATTATTGTTTTTATGGCTGTATAGGTTTTTACCCTTAGTTTAAGAACATTCGCGTTTCATTAATTACCTGTACCAAAACTACCCCCCGTTTCTAAGCGGCTTCTTCTTCAAAAATATAGCTTTAAGCGATGGTGGTAAGTCACTTGTACATCCGTCCGTCCGTCCGTTAGTATAGGTAATGAACAAAATATACACGATCTTGACATAATAATAATATATAAATTAATCTAGAGAATTTTCAAATTAATACATCTAATAATATATCCAATGAGTAACATATTCCATAGAAAAACATCCTAAATCCTGGAGAAAGGATGTATGATAATGCAACGTTCCTGAGGGATTTAATAATACACAGCTAAATAAATCTTGACGAAATTTTTCACATACACTCCTTTTTTTCAAATGTATCTTATAGCAGTTAAAAAAAAAAAAAAAAGTTAAAAAACACTAAAATAGAGATTTTCTTTATGAACATATCTCTTATTATTTTGATAACAATTAAAAAAAACACTTTAACCAAAAAAGTTAAATCAATATCTTGTGATCGCAAAACTTTGTCTGTAACAGCAATTGATTATCACCCGGAATACTAGTATATAAATTAAATTTTAAGACTATTTTAAATTATGATTTTATAATTAACCTAAAATAATATTAATTACATATAAACTAACAAACCCTTGCTATAAAAGGAATAGTTCCGTCTCTCCCGATACCTATATTATGGGTTCCTTCAAATCAAGAGTGAATAGGAATCTTCAAGGCAAGCGTGCTCAATCTTAGGTCGTATGATTACTTATTTTCGGGTGTGATTGCGGCCAAGCGCTAGTCTATACATTGAAATAAAAACAAAAAGTAAATAGTGTTAATTCTTAACGTGGTAGATAATTATTTTTATATTTTACTAGTCATTATAATACCACAACGAGACATAACAAACTCCATGAGTTCCGCTTTCCGCTTCAGAGGTAAATTTAAAATTAAATATTAACATCCGAACTAGCAACGTAAAACTATACAACAGAACGGCAAGTGTTTATCAGATAATGTAATTATGTAGTGAGTGTTACGGGACACCTCGGCTCACTCAGCGTAATTGAGTGCCCCCCGACTCCAACTCACTCCCGCTATTAGGCAAATCGAATCTCGTCCGACCCGCCCTCCCTGTAGGTACTCGTATGTTGGCTGAGAACCAAAGATTCAATTTGCGCGAATGTAAATAAAGTGCCTCGTCAGACCGTATTACTCAATTTATCACGGCTTGGAAAAATTTATATGTAGATACCTATAAATAGAATATTAAGACATTTTTACACTGTAGGACATTCTTTGAATTTATGAAATTGCTTACCTTATTTTGAATATCAATACACAAATACTAGCCTTCAAAGTAGGTTCTAGGTCTAAAAGCCTTGCCTAGTTAGTGCGTTCTCTTCGCTTTTATAAAGCAAATAGGTATTAATAAACAGGTTTTCCTATATAATGATTTATTGTGAGCAACTTTTTTATTTATTTATTTATTAACATTGAACACTTTGATATTGAAAATGATTGACGGGGCCTGTAATTAAAAAGGAAAATAATCTTCTGAATATAAATTGATATTCAACAAAACTGCGGGATTCAGTATGATCAATTGAAAGAGAGCAAAACTAAAACACGTTCTTAACATTTACGTGATCCGCGGTAATCTTTGGAACAGCGGAACTAAGTTTAATTAATTTTACATGTAGGTAGAATACTTATTATAAGAGAGTGAATCAGATTATTTCTCATTTTAAGAATCCACCCATAATACTTAGTACCCTTTTTCAGTATTCGTATCCGTAAGTATTCGTTTTAATAAGATCCTTTCTTACTTTACATTGAATTGATAATTTATAAAATACTGGGTTGGTACCTTATATGTTGTGGCGTAGAGGATGAAATTGGGGATATAAGAATATTTTACATGACAGAAGTTGTCGTTATTATCAGGACCTGACTATTCAAAAGTGCTGATAAAGTTTACTTTAAATAAATGTTTTTTTTTTATTATTTTAATGAGTAAATTTGGATTTTGCCATTTAAGAGAATAAGACTTTTTTTTAATTCAAATTGTTACCTACAGATAACTTCGTATAATATAACTAAGTATTCATATAAAATTGTGTTATCATCTATGGAGAGTTTTATATTTAAATAACAAATATTGATGGCATAAATGGCTAGGTACGTATATTATGAGACTCAACAAAAAAAAATCAACTCCTATTTGATGCCAACAAACTTGTGTAACTTATTGTGATATGAATATTCGATCCGAATTTTGTTTGCGTAGTGAACAGTAAAGTTCGTGCAAAAATACCACTCCCTTTTTTTCGTATAACTCCGTCCCCCTCTGGCGACGACGGCCGGCACGTCCGGGGACCATAACGCCGTTTGATGTTCTGCTCTCCAATACTGGTAGGCGATATAAAGCGAGATGTACGGCTGCGCTCTGGGCGACGCCTATATTTCCTAAACATCTTTCGGTGTTATAATATCGTTCGCTATGCTCTTGTAAGTACGTACTTTTTCAATTCTTTTTTCTGCTCTTAGATATTTTGTTTGGTTCGTAAGCATTTGTTATTCATTTCAACTGGTTTTGGTTTAAGGAAAAGTATTTACCTAGCTTAGTTAGTGCTTTTTCAATTATTTTTTCCGCTCTTAGACAATAGCTAGACATTGTGTTAAAGCCGTAGCATTTGTTGATCATAAAGTCGTTTTTGTATGAAATTGAAAGTTAAATACTTTTGTATTTAACTTTCAATAAGTTAAGACATTTAAATTTGTTTATAATGTTGGTTTATTAACTGTGAGCATTTTAATTTTATTTATATTCCGTTGAATATGTGAACTAAACTAAATTTACAGGATCCAAAATGGTGCCATTCTTTTTTCATTATGCACTATTTGACAGACCTGTCAATTCGGTTTTGTTAAAAGATTTGCGTACAATGAGAACCTTTGTCTACTAATAGATATTTTCGTTACAAATCTTCACAAACTAAAGGATATTTTTGATTTTATTTTTCAGAAAGTCATCTTTCTAAAGAAGTACCTAGATACGTCATTACAAATACACACCGTGCACGGATATGCAACACGGAGCGGTACGTTACAGAGCGGATACCAAATCTATCAACAACCTATAAACCGCAACCTTTCTTTGTCTCGCATTTTAATATTATCGCGGAGGTGAGCGAGACGGAAATCTACGAGTTTAATGGGCCGTTACGCGAGAAAAAAATCAGTTCGCATTCGCGAGCGTAGATACGCGAGTGATAGTGGCAAGACAGGATACTCGTGGTTGGTGCACTGAGTGACATTGACAGTGCTGTGATACTGAACTACTACTTGTTGCTGTGTCTACTAACTTCACGTGAGTAACTTGTCATTATGAGTAATGGTATCTATATTTATATTGCGCAGATTGTTGTGACACGCGGTTGCGCGTCGTTTCACCTGGCGTAGTTAAATTATACTGAAGCGTTCTTCAGGCTTATAACGCCAACGCCAAACATAAACCGGTTACTGCATGATATCAATAATGGACACATATTTCTGTCAATGAACTTTTAAATAACTTGAGAAACTTGACTTAGATATAGAAAGGTTTAAGTGTAGGACTGGTTAAGTTTTCCGTCTTCTATCACTTTCGATATTAAGCAGTTTAGTCATTATGTTTTAGGTAAAAGCTATCCTAACTACCTGGTTTATTTAAGTAATGATCTATATAGTGATTACACGAAGAAAAATAGATTTCAATTTGATATTGAAAGATTACCTTTCTACCTAGCCTCGTAAGAAATATATACGTATAACTAGCTCCGCTCCGCGGTGTTACATACGGTGAATGAGTGGTTTGGTTTGTTAGGACGTTAAAGAAGTATGATATTCAATGCAATAATACTTTAATTCAATGTTACTGTTAGCAACCCTTGTGAATTTGACCTTTTTCCAGGACCAAAATTTATAGTGTTACTATCCGTCCTATCAATTAAATCTTTACCAAAAAACGATTCGATTGTTTGCTTGTTTAGGCCATGAGGGAGGGGCAACAAACAACCAAACATCCCATGACATTCATTAATTCATTCATTCATTAATCAAATAGTAAGGATTTCCCTGCCAGCCCGCATTAGAATGATGCTCTTAAACCCTCTTTCTTATACAAAAGCAAAGGATCATTCATGGCCAGAATGATGATGAGATACCTACCTACTCAGGTAGGAACTAGAAGAAACGTCAAAAGTAATATGATGTACCCGCTTTCACCTAATAAGCATAAAGTTTGAATAAAAGGAGCATTTACGAATACTTTCATTGATAATTTTGTTAGGACACCGAGCTTTCTTTCCTTATTGCCTTATTTGCATTTGACAATGTAAATGAATTTCCATAAGGCACACTTTATTAGGGTAAGTTGATAAACGACTTCTTTGGTTTCTCTTGGCTTATGTAATCCACTAGGGAGATAAGGTTTCAGCATTAACTTGACTTGACACTAAAAGCTTTGACATGGTATGATAATGTTGGTTCTTTTTTTAAATATTTCTATGCACACTTTGAATTTTCCCATAGATGATTTTTATTTTGACTTTAAACTCCTGTAAATTATTGTATAGAAGCAGAAGCGTTACTTTGCGGATATCCATAATATATTATGAAAATTAAGCTTAATTTGCAATACTCCGCGAATAGCAGGAGCATCTGTATGGTGTAATTTATAACTTCTTCAATCCTTATACTGCACACCAAACAGATCTTCGGCAATGTACCCTCTACGAACGTTTCGCTCCGAAACCGGAGCATCTTCAGATGTTGATTTTACAATGAATAATTGTTAAGAGATTGTTAATGATAGTTATCTCTTCCAGTCACCCGAAGATTTATTTTATTTTATTTATTAGGTTTACGTACCAACGTATTCAAACTAATATATTTAAGTGAAATATTTTCTTAAAAGTGTAGCATACGGAAATATATATGGTTACAGTTTATTATAGGTATTAGGTACAGTGAGGTTGTTCACTTAGGTGGGCCATCCGCTTGGTTTATTTTTATTATATATATACCTACATTTTTAACTTCCCGCTAAGAAATTTTTTTTTTTTTTTTTTTAAATAAACCTACTTCCTACTTCCCAACAGATTTTATCTTTTTACTAAATCTTCGAAAATGCAATCAATAAATTTACTAATATATTTACATATTATATACCTACATTAAAATGACATTCGTTAAAAATCTCAGCAACTTAACAGAAATTAAATATTTGGTAAAAGATTATAATTAAAAAAAAAATTGTAACTTTCACATTTGTTTTATAAATATAATCTAAAATAAACTATGTAAAACTAAATAAAATCAAAAACGTTTTCGAAACCACCGCAGCGATGCACAATTCCTAAGATGCTGGCAGCATTGCCCCTTTGGTTGGCCAAACTAATTCGTTGGCCAAGGTAACTGCCTGCTCTAGGATCACCGGTAGACTCGGTAACCCTTTTCGATAATTCTTTAAATAGAGCGCGTGCTTCCGTAAATTAAAATTGTATTTGACTATACACTTTGAAAACTTTTTTGTACGGTCGACTTATCTGAGAATGTAGAGTTTCTCTTAATTTGCATAACAAAGACGAGTTCCTGGTTGGAGCTCACAAAGTTCCACACTTTGTAAGCTCAGGCCAGCAATGTCAATGTTTAATTTTTTTTCAAGTGACTATTGCTACATATTATCAAATAAAAAATAATATAATAATAATGTCCATCGAATAAAAAATAATTAAATATTTATTTTTTCCCAAATAAACGCATTCTTGAGAGAGGTCGAGAAGCAAAAGACAGACGACATAAGTTACTATCGCCCAACTAATTAGACAGTTAGAAAACACCTATTTGCTAATGGGAGACAGTGGTGTACAGTCAAGACCCACAGTGCTATAACAATGCGGTGTTTTAGGTAAATGGGCATCAGCCCAAATATAGCTAAACTGAAAATATCATAAGTTGAAATTTACATTTAAAATACCTCCTTTTTAAGGTTTGGTAGGTACTTACTTACTTATCGACCAAATATAAATAATCCAATACGATCTCTTATTAGACGAACTCACGTAAAAGCTACATCAAAATCGCAACGCCATGTACCTGGTACATGGGACTTATTTACATCGCATGCCTCCAGCATATTTTGGTACAAATTCTCTACAGATATGTTAATTAAATAGCCAACAAAGAGTCTTTCGAAAGTCGGTCCCAAGTTGTTTTTGTTTGTCGAGGGAGGGCTATCATTTTTATGCAAATTAGTTTGCAAGAATGCCTTACTTCTGGACTGTGAATTGAGTTTGTTGTTTGTCGTAACACCGGTAGTTTGTGCTGGGAGTATCGTTGCCGTACAATTTTTTGAACTTTAGAAATTAATTGTGTTATTGTGGATGGTTTAAGTATACTAAAACTTAGCTTTATCTAAATATCTATGTGAAGTTAACTCTGTTATTAACTGAATTGCGTGGAGCCTTATTTTAATAGAATTTATCGGTAAAAGGTAATGTAGCTACTATCTTCCTATTTTGTCATCTACTTAATTTAATGTCCATAACTTAATTAAAGTATGTAGTATGATTAAGTGTGTGTATGTGAAATTATGCTCTTATACCACCAACACCAACGTTGCTATTACTGGCCAACCTTGTGACAACTTTGTTATTTATTACTGGTAATTTCATAAATCGTTTATGTCCAACTAGGAAGGATGTATGATAGTTTTATTATAGTAGGTACATATTATGTTATTGTATCATAGCAGATAAGTTGCAGATTGTTTATGTTGCAGGTTTCTATATTCTGCCGTTCTATTAATTAAGTATAATATTTTTAAAGTTAATTATGGTTTCCAAGTTACAGGACTTTCGAGTAATCATTTACGAATATTTGTAGGTAGGTTACCTACTATTAATTCAATAGAAATTAAAAAGTTAAGACATTAGTTTTAGAAGTGGCATTATGTTATATTTGTACCTTCCTATATACTAATACAAATTCATAATCATTGCGACTTTAATTTTAGCAATGAAGCTCAATATTTAAGCAATAATAAATGTATACAGTTGGATAAACACCATCCAGATATAACTGATAAAATATTATAAGCTTTAATTGGCACACAAACATTTTCTTATACCCAAATGGGCATACAGTGGGCCGTCTCTCTAACCGGTTATCCGAAATATCAAATTGAATACGACCTACAAACGGGATCAAAAGTATCGACACATTCCTTTAACTTGAAATCACATACAGATCTAAATGTACCTATAAAACGTAAATCGGCTTAAACCTTTAAAGCCATTTCTCGTAAACAAAGTACTGCTTGACTTTTAGTAATATAATCAAGAGCGGAATTACCTATACCTAACTAAATAAAAGAGAATGCAACAAACTTGCATACTAGTAATTGTGAGCCTTGTCCCTTAAAATGCCAGCTAAATGTAATATTAAATCGCCTTCGATTTCATTTATCTATACAAAACTACGACAAGTCTATATAGGTAAAGTTAGCAGCCAAAGTAGATTTTCATTTAAATTTATTTTCATGTCGTTCTGTATAGGTAGTTATATTATATTAGAATGTTTTTTAATTCATTGAGCCTACAAAGCTAACTCTATTTACTTTGTTAAATTCGATACATAGGTACTATCGTAGGCACGCACTTTCGAGTGCTACGGATGTCAAGACCACCTTTAATCGAGGCGATTAAAAAATTAACAGTTTAATTTGTATTTATCACATGCTCTATAAAAAAGAACCATTTAAGTAGATATCGTTTTTTAAGACCACCCACAGTTTTTAGATGCACCTACATCTACTAGAGGTCATTTTTATTTAATGCCATCGTAGCATAGATAATATTTAAAATTATGTGTACGTGTGACGGTTTTTAGAGGTTTTCTATCGCGTTCTTTACTAGCAACTTCTTACTCACTAAGCATCACCGTTACTTGTATGTGATAAGCCGTAGAGGGAACATATTGGCGCAAGCTTATGTCCGACAGAATATGGTCAAGTGAGTTACTTAAATTAGAAGTGTGGTGTTAAGTGCTGAACTTCTTTTTGGTTTTTGTATTTCTTATGAATAATATATCTTAAATATTTCTTACACAGTACATTTAGTAAAGTACCTAAGTAGAAAATGTTAGGGGTTTCCGGTCCTATCGGAGTTAGGTAAACTATGCATAGGTTGGCGACTATGTATAGGTATGGCTAGCTAAAGTGATTTACGCAGCAGTCTGAGATTGGTAAGTTGGATACGTAAGCAAGAGTCAGTTTCGTAACAAGTGTGATAAGATTACTATCGTAAGAGTGTTTTGTATCATTAAAATTCAAATGTGTAAGAACGATAAGGACATTAAAAATTGTAGAAGTATAATTTACGTTTAAATTTATATTTTTTTGCTTATCATACATATTCAATGATATAACAACTACCTACCTGTTGTTTTGCTTAAGAACAGTCTAGGGAAGGTAATCAAGTACTGTAGTAGATAGGAACCGACGCTTTTCTGGACTCATTCTGATAAAATACAGTCGTTTACTGGGCAAACTATAATGTATGTGTAGGTATTGTAAAAAGAGTTAATCTAGCTATAAAGTTGGATTTTTACCGCTGCCTACAGATAGGTATTATGACTTTGTAGTTGATAATGAAAAAATAAAAAGACGTAAAGAGCAATGATTAACACCTACTCATTATTAACATAAAGGTGTATACCAATACAATTATTTTTTTATTTCCTTAAGGTCGAAAGGTAGGCTATCCTACTTACTGGCTCTTTTTAAAATCAATTCTGTCTGTTTGTTTTGACTCTACCACCGGTTCGGATTCACCGGCTAATTTTACCTACATCTTTCCAGCTATTAGTACGGAATTATTTTATTTATTATTTACATAATTATGCCATTCAAATAAAATCGAATAAATAAGTAGGTAGCTACCTATCTGACTGGTAGTTTTAATTAAGCTTATTTATTCATGAGACCTTTTTATTTTATTCCATGCGTCCTCTCAATTGACTCCTACTCGGAGTAATTGAACACACCCAGTCTTGTGTCGCAGTACAATTGTCTTAACTATGAAATATTGTAAGGATTAATCAAATTTAACTATAATGCTTGAAGCTATTATATATGAATAAATCAAATCATCTTTAAAAGGCATTAATGACATGGCACTCAGTTAAAAATAAATTGGATTAAAATTTTTATATATTTATCTCTATGATATATATAAATAAGCTCTTTTAAATAGAGATAAACCTCATAAACCTCATTTGTTTCAGAAATTTTTTTAGCAAGCCTTTTTACATGAAGTGTAAATTAAAAGGAAAAGTCTCATCTCGGCTAAACTCTCAAGGGAAACTCTCCGGGGTGTCCTCATCTAAGAAATGTTCTTTACATAATCCATAGATAGGTAGAAAAAGACCTATTTCCTAACTCCCGAGACAATGGTTGGTACCTATAACATACCTACAGATTTTGTTCGAATCAAATCATACAATTCTTTTATCTAGCGTAACCTTACTTTACAATATATACCTATTATTTAAGAAGTTTTATGATATACCCACCTACGAAGTTTTTCAGTTAAAAGTTAAAATCAACGAAGTGGGTAATATAAATATTTTTATCATCAAGTCGCACTGATCTCTTGTAGACTGGGACTGAACGTAGCTACATAAACGTAGTATGTTGAACAACTCAGTCTGGGCAGTACGAATTGCGGACCTGTCGATAATCTGATGCAAATTCTGGACGAGACCTGCAACGCGCATGAGCAGCGAATATCCGATCGTAAAACTGTTAGAGCTCTACCCCCTTCCCCCATCGTAACCCCTCGCCCGGTCTCTTTGTTTTTGGCACCGAGGGAACCTTAAGACCCCTTAATGCTTCTCTGCGGTGAAGCTTGCTTTGTCTTCGCAAGGGTTGAGATCAGAATTCCGCCTTAATGCGGTACTTAGTCTGCGCTATTAGATGAGTTGTGTAATTGGAAATAACGACTTTTATTATTAGTTGCAATGAAAGTTAAAGACATTGGATACAAATAGGTAGGTACCTAAGAAATAATATTTCACTTATGATTTGAAAAGTGAAATATTCCAAACATTGGGATATTAGAGTTAGGTACCTATCTATCTGAACCGAACTATATAAAACCGAGGTATAATAAAGGGAATAACTTTATAGCTTTTTTCATTTAAAAAAAAAAATATTTCCAATGTAATGGACTTCAATATTTAAATAGTAACTTCACATGAATCTAATATTAGGATACATTATAGAACTTGTTCACACAAATACCCTTAACCCATTAACCTACCTGTTTATATTATATATGGTGGTATCTAAAAATACCTACCCGCCTAATAATATGTGTATTTTAGAGAAACGTGACGGTATTCATAATCGCAGGTAGGGTGAGCAGGTAAAGAATAAACATGTATGCCGCTCGTGTGTTAGGCGAACGCAGACTTAGGTAGATTGATATAGATAGGTACCTATGTATAGTTTGTTAGACAACCAATGACTTTCAAAATTTGTTTTACTAAATAAAAAGTTAAGAAGCTGAAGTCTTAGTTAGAGCATTCTAAAGCTTTAGAGGATACGCATAGAATCTCATACAAGCTGCGGTATGAATTGGGTTACAAAAGCTATCTAGGTAGTTACCTAATTTAGATGTCTATGCCACATTCTAACCTATCAGAAACTTTAACGTTATACGCTTTTTTTCGCAACTCATATTTACGCAACAGGAGTCCTATTCGACTTACTCTTCCCTCCCTCTTTAATCTGAGCTAAGGCATGCTGAACCAATGCATAAGTTTAAAGAATGTGTTAAAACACATTTATTACAGCGACGTTATTATACAATTGATGAATTTCTTAATGACAAGGTTGCTTGGAAGCATCCGGCTCCGCTTACATCTCTCACAAGATAGACAAATGAATTTTAAAATGTAAATTGTTGATATTGGAAAAGAGCAACTGCAGAGTTTCTTGTCGGCTTCTTCTCTGTAGAATCTGCCTTCCGAACCGGTGGTAGAGTCACTACACACAGACAGACTTGACGTTTCAAAAGTGCTTATATTCGGCCTACTTGAAATAAATGAATTTTGAATTATGAGCTCATCCTTGAATGCTTAGTGGTTCTTCTATGCAACATCAAACTTCTTATCAATTTGACGCTGGTAATATCGGTCTCGAAATATAATATAAATATGGATGAGTGAGACACCTTTATACGTCTCTTTTGCCTACAATACTTTGTGTATTACTGTCTCATGTAAGTATGTGACTCACCAATATTGGTGGGTTATAAATTTAAAAATATACCCAAGGTTGTGTTCCTAACACTTGGCTGCGCAAGGCGTAATTGTAATTTAATCCCATATAGGTACCAGTTAACTATGGGTAAAAGAAAATAATTCTTGTAAGCGCAAGCGGGCCTTAGGTAGGTATGAGTTACATGTCATTAAAATGTTAGTTAGGATGCTTAAAACTGTATTGGTAGGTATGTGTACAAAATGTCATACATCTACTTACCAAACATGTTTAGGCAACTTTTTTACTCGTATCTCAATAAATATTAACACTTATCTATTTTATTGAGTGTTAAGTAAGTTCTAAGTTTATGTTGCTATAGTAATTAGGTGTAAATTCACATAAATGTACTGCAGCAATTAGATATAAGCAATTTCTTTACTTTATCTACATCTCACTAGTAAGTACATATATACAGGTGCTTGTAAAATTAATTATATTAATTTAATTTAACTGAGGCATTAAATGCAGTTTTTACGATAAGCAGACATATCCTATTGCAATTAATAAATAGGTGCAATTGCTTTCTCGTGATTAAGCTTAGAGTTTTGTATCGTTTTCTATGATACAGATAGGCAAATGTTAAATTTTCCCAAGATCGGTTAGTGCTTTTACCTACTTCCTCGTTTATAATACGAAATAAGTTTTAATAAGCAATGTCTTCGACAAAAAATCTTCATAAAGAAGATTCTATACATATTATGTATATAATGCCAGTATAAATTGTAATATTTATTTACCTTTCTATTAATTAAAATTTTAAGAAATTAAGGTAGGTAGGTATTTAT
Source organism: Pararge aegeria (assembly GCF_905163445.1). NCBI lineage: Eukaryota > Metazoa > Arthropoda > Insecta > Lepidoptera > Nymphalidae > Pararge > Pararge aegeria. The sequence continues at coordinate 12,015,346 of NC_053189.1, forward strand.
AAATGTTTTGAAAAGCTTTATAACTATTGAATTTCATTTATAGTTCAAATTTTTTGCGAGACTTACCTATAAGGTATAGGTAAGTCTTGGTTAGTAGGTAGGTACTTACTTACCTGTAGAAACAGTTAATCTAGCTATCGACTAAAATATTATATACAGGTACCCTACTATTATTTTTAATAGTTGTTCATCATAAAATGCCAAAAAGTAACAAAAAAAAAAAATATATATAGACTATCTGCTGATTTAAATGTCTTAACACAGACTTAGGTTCATACAACATTTCAACATACGTGATCCAAATACCTTTTCACGCTTTCATAGGGACAGATTTTGATGAATCCTTTAAAGGATTTACCAAGAAGTTATACTTAACTTAATATTACTCAAGAAATTATTTTCAAAATTAAAAGTTTGTGAGCCTAAAAGTTTCTGAGCCTAGTCAGTCAGTGATATTTGTCTTTCTTTTATAAATATTTATAGGGTCTTCAATTAATGATTGTGCTTGTAAAACAAAGTTATATGTCGTTAATATGAATATCGTATTATCTACAGTTATTTGCTAGTTGGGAGGTCTATGTTGGAGCCTAACTATAAAATGCCGACCTGTAATAATTGAAAGGTTATGCGTAAACGCATGTATTGGCTTTAAATAGGAAAAAAAAAGCAACAGGTTAATAAATTATCTTTTACTATTTTAATTTTTAGTTTATAAATTATATTTAACAGACTAATCTTTAGGATAGGTATTATTTTTTTTTCGCTTCAAGAGGAGACAGGTTATGTGATTAAATAATCTAAAAAATAAAATAACTGTAAATGATACACATAAATCCCTCCCACATGCAATCTTATTATACATTCAACCTACGCATCGGCATTTCACTGATACTTCCATATCAGATATATACAATCGAAAAGATTTTAATCTGAAATGTATCGAGTTACACAAAACACCTAACTAAAGTTCCTCTTTAGAGCGCAGTGACTTAATTAAGTGACTTGTTACCTACTTCATGGTTACCGCCATAAACTCGTACGCATAAGGTTGATAAAAATCAGGGAAATTATTTTTACCTAAGTCGCGTGGTGGGTCCGATCCCCTTCCGCGTCAATTAAGTCAGCGACACCCAATTGTTGATGATTAGTGACTAATCCGTCTCATATTCAATCAATACCCAAAACTTTACCCACACACCTCCGCCCGCCTCACCCCTCGTCGCGCGACATTTAATGACACCCGTGCAGTGCAGCCTGTGCGCCAAAACACTCCTTAACCTTACCACATAAGGGCTACTGTCCCCCGAACACGCCCACCGCGTTATATAGCACCGAGGATCTATAAAAGTTACGTCTGTAATCTAACATAAAACTCGGGCCGTTTAGATGCGAACGCGGCCACGGACGACACATCTCGGCTCGCTCCGCACTTTTACCGAAATTTGACGGTGTTTTTTGTGTGAAACTATGTGTATTTTCATGGGAAAACGCGCGATTGTCTGTTGTCGCGTGGACGCCGCCGCACGCCGACTACGCGGCCTCACGCGATGTGTTTTCCAACAAGTTTGACGTCTCCACGCTCCGAACCACCAAAACAGTGAGTAGCAAATTTGAATATCTTATCAGCGATAAGCCTTGTTTGTTGATCTATGTACAGTTTAGTTACCCTACCCATTAATATTACCAGTTTACTAATAATAATGTTAACTCCCGCGTAAGTTATCTACCCGTTATCCAGTAAAAGTTAAGAAAAGCATACTCATTGAAGATTTCTGCAAATGATTAGTTGTCCAAATGGTTAGTTTAACTGCAACCTGTATTGATCTAAGTATATTATAATTTTGGGTCATATCAACTTGCATACCTACTTATACATTTCTTGCTATAGCTTTAAACTATGTGAAAGAGTTCAACGTGCTTCATAAACAACCTAGACTGGTAGAAACACCGCTCACTTATTTTAAACAATGTTAAATTATATATACCTATAAAGATTAAGTAAATGCTTATCTAGCATAACGATTACATAAATAATAAGTGTTCATATGTACCTAACGTAGGCCAATATTTACTTATTTCACCTACCTAATGAATAAGTTATTTAGGTAGGTAGATAGTAAGAATGCTGCCTAGATACTTAACAATAGACTTAATAATACGTACAAGTTAGAATGTGAATGAGGTAATACATATTTTATAGGTAGATTGCTACTAAGTTTATTTGTCTGGAAGCCATATCCTAAGCTATATACTTTTATTTTACAAATCTTTGTATTTGTTCTACTCCATAATACCTGCCAACATATTAATTTGTATTATGAACCTAGGCTTATTTTAAAGGATATTGTAGTGGATGCCTCAAGCCGATCACTTTTTGTGCACGTGAACTGGATGCATAGGTACTGTCTGTTTCATAGATCTATTGGTAGCTTTCAAAGTTTAATTAAATTTTGTTTTTATATTTAATAAGTATTTAATAAGTAGTATGCTACCTACCCTACTTACTCTGTTTTAGATATACCTACTAACTAACACTACCTAGGGATATAGCAAGATGAAGATAAGTAGGCATGGATAGACTATCCTACCTACTTGTTTAGCTATTGATAAACAAGAATAAAAATCATATTATTTATACCTATCAAGCCCAACTACGTAGGTATGTCTAAATAATATTTCCTCATACCTAAAATAACTAAACTAGTCGGTAAATATAAATAATATTTAGGTACCAAAAAAAACTTAAATCTATTTTTATAACTCTACTTAATTCTACATTGTGACTAGTAATGCCATCTATTAAAAACATCGGAAACTTCTCAAGGATGGTAGCTATAAGAAACTGTAATATGGAAACCATTTTTATTCGATCTCATTCTAACATACGAATCCATTGTATATCTTATCTCTTCTATCAAGCTCGTGTAAAATGACAGCTAAATATGTACATGCAATGAAAATGGAACCGTCTTGTTCTCGTGATAAGGTTGCAGTTGCAATGCAATTCAATCCCGCCGTAGCACGTCTACAATAATAATTCAACCTCGTGTAGTGCACCTGGAAAATATAGCTTTCTCGCTCTAGATTCTTGGTTATCTCTGTTAGATGCATGTTGTTTTTATATAGATATCTCGTTTAGTGAGAGATAAACAGATGTATTACGTCGACTGTAGCCGTTTGCTTGGGAATACTTACCAGTCTACCACCATGATGGAAAAGGCGTGGCGCAGATGGATTTTCAGTTCATTTATAGCATGACATAGTGGAGTAGTTGGTCCGTATTGCTTCAATTTTATAAGATTTTATATTGTAAATAAGGTGGTACCAATTATTTTTAGTGGTTTTGATTTTATCAAGTAATTTTCAAATCGGTTCTTTGGTATATGCCAACTATAAATTAAATTAGGTAGGTGAACTACCTTTAAAAATGGTAAAGAATTTATTTAGGTTTGGATTGTTCTCAACGTAAAAAGTATGTTCTTACCTACCTACGTGATGTAAAAAATAAATATATCTTAATATTAAATATGTTCAATTCAATTCAATTTTATTTATCTGCTGATACAATATTTGTGTTACAGAAAAAAATATGTAGATCTTAACTGTACCACGCCACATTGGCATGCAAATTGTTGTCAGGGTAGTATTTAAATTTGAATTGATGTTCCTACTAGGTACACTCAAGATATTGGCAATTACAATAATATTAATTACAATTATCAAATAATACAATACAATTAATTAAATAATAAATTACAATTATGTACAATTATGTTAACCCAAAACAACGGTTAGGTTCCTAACTTCACTTTGGTCATAGAGACCACACGGTTTTACATTCACCTACTGGTATTTTATTTATTTTAGTAAGACTAGGCAGTAGTGAGGCAAATTACTTGTCTCAATGGTGTAGTTGTAGCAAGTTCAACTACAGATCACGGAGGTAACTTTCCTATTAGGGAATAAATAATAAATATACTACGACAATACACACATCGCCATCTAGCCCCAAAGAAAGCGTAGCTTGTGTTATGGGTACTAAGATGACTGATGAATATTTTATGAATGGGATACAGAAATACTTATAATATACATATAAACACCCAGACACTGAAAAAACATTCATGTTTATCACACAAACATTTTCCAGTCGTGGGAATCGAACCCACGGCCTTGGACTCAGGATGCAGGGTCGCTGCCCACTGCTCCAATCGGCCGTCTAATGAATGAAGGTTTTTGTAAAAATACGTTGTATTCCAATTTAGATAGATGTAAAATAAATAGAAAAATGCGTCATTGAGGATTAATAAAAATTGCACCCCGAAAGGGATTAAATAGGGCACAAAAGTTCATTTGTCAGAACTCGCTTAACTCAGTCCTATTATAAAATCTTTTCTGAATTTTATAGTCCAATTCTTGAAGAAGGACTAAAGGCCTCTCTCAAAGGGATTGCGATTGCGCATGAGCACCAAACTGGGCAGACGGTTTGGTGCTCGCAATAAATGATAGTAGTAGGAAGAAGGATGATGCTGCCCGTTAAGTCGCCTTGTACAGCAAAAGTGCTTATTAGAATACCTCTATTATACCAAAGAAATTTCAAATCAGTTTCCATTATATAAGTAGAAGTATAAATAGGTATTATACTTAAGGTTAAAATACTGTCCCTAACTTTTGTGAAATAACCCATCAACTGATCAACTGAAAGAAAAGGCCTTTGTTCATAAAGCTTAGAATATTGATCATACCGAGCGGTCAGTTTGACCGGGTGTTAGAAAATAGAAACAGTTTTGTTTCACAGTTTAGTTTAGTTTAGAAGGGTTTTCTAAGATTTTGACGACCTCTCTGGCTCAGTGGTGTAAGCTGTGATTTTAAGTTCGAGGTCCTGGGCTCGATTCTAGGCAGGGGCAATTTGGAAATTTATAATGTCTGATTTTTCTCTGGCCTGGTGAAAGGCTTGATCTGTTTTTGTGTGTGTCGTTCAAGTAGTTAATTAGTTATTCCGACAAAGAAGTGCTATTAAGCGACTTAGCGTTCAGGTAAGATGTCGCGTAGAAACCGATTAGGGATATAAGTTTAATTTAACTGCCAGTCTCCCGCTAGTTAGCCCGCTACCCACTGGGTGCGATTGCATTCAAAGACTAATTTGTAGTGGAAAAAAAAAGTTTAAATATTGAAGGTAAAACAATAACAGTAGCAGTTTTAGTGACAACCAAATATGGTATGTAGTTTTAAATTAAAACATGTTTCCTTCTAAATTCTAGTTTAATATACACAATAAATTATTTTTTCATAACAAGTTTCTTGGAATGTTTTTGTTAATCTGTTTTAATAAACTTGGCACTACTTAGTTTGGACGCGGTAATTTCTGGAACTATCGGTCCAATTTGAATGTTTTTTTGCGTTCGGTTGCCCAATTTCTTGAGGGTTTTTTTAATAATTTAAAAAACACTATGATTGTTAAGTGCCCAAGTAACATAAGTTGATACACGGATAAAGTCGCAGTACTTATTCACATGTTTGTGTTGACAAGATGGATTTTAAACATCTTAGCAAGATGATATAGGTACCTATATCATCTTGCTAAGATATCAACGAAGATGTCTACGCCTAAACCGTTCGTCCAGGCCAGTAAGCCAGGGAATAAACTAAGGTTATGTCCAATCAAAATTTAACACATTGTTGGGACCACCGTAGTAACTGAAAATGTTGAATCAGCAATCGTTTCAAAATTAAACACCAATATCAACCTACTTAGAAGAAAAAAATTTGACGTAGTAACAACAGAAGAATTCGAGAATCATAGTCTAGTCTTTCCATCGTCAATACGCCAATGCCTGATACAGCAACTGCAAGATACAGTTTTCAACCAGTAAGTCTTTCTATCGACACTTATGACGCTGAAACTTTTTTATTTTTCTACAAGTTAGCCCTAGACTGAAATCTCACTAGTGAATCTCACAGGTGATGATACAGTCTAAGATTGCGGCGCGTTAGCTAGGACATGGATACTTAAAAACGGAGTGATCCACAAATTTAAATTCCAAAAGCTTTTGAGAGTGCTATGTTAGGAGTTCCCTGAAGGATAAAATCAGAAACGAAGAGAGAACTCAAACCATCAGCAAGTTAAAGTGGCAATGGGCAGGCCATGCTATTCTTAGATGCGATGGCCGTTGTACCAGGAAAGACCTAAAGAAGAGTAGAAAACGCAATAAGGCAAAACGCAGGCAGGTAGGACTCTTTGCAGCACAATGGATCGACAACATAACGAGTATGATGCGAGGTGGTTGAGAAAGGCTGCAGATCGGGTGTGTTGGCACTTTTTTGGAAAGGCAGTGGATGTCAGCAGGGTGCAATGATGATAAAGTAGATATCAACAGATGACAAGTAGTAACAACGATAGGAAGGTAGGTAGAACACATTTTTGGTAGTTTATCTAATTAGAAAATGACCAACACAGCTCTTGACACCGCTATATTCATGAACCGAAATGTCAAGTTGTATTTAGAAATAGTAATCATTAGGAGCAAAAATATAGCTTGAAGGTCAGCTGGTGATAGTTTTTGCACCCCAATAGGACGAAGTGGTTGGATAATTGAGGGGATTTAATGATTGAACCGTCTCTTCGTCAGACTTCCAGACCCCTTTGCCGTTTATTAAGCTTTAAAGGATCAACCTCATATTTACTCGTACAGGGTTCCTCTCTGTAGTTAATTGTTTGCAGAGACCTTAAGACACCGCTTCAAATACCGAAAAAAAACGAAGAATTTGATTTTTTTAAGTGTACTAGATTTTTTAGTTTTTCTGCCAAAATTAAACATTGTTAAATTCATGTTACATTTTGGCAATAATTAATTTTATAGCAATCAAAAGAAAAGTTAAAAATACCTAGGTATTTTCATCTAAATGTTTCATTGCAAGGGAGTTAACAAATGTAAACTAAAAATGGGGCTAAATATAAAATTGGGTTTAGGTTATAAATAAAGTCAACAAACTCGGAATGCTTGTAATGATCTAACCCAAGTCATGAATTTGTAAATAAAAATGAAAGGGCTTTTTTTAAACCTTCAAAAGGAGGTTTATGTTTCGAACAAAACTGTTTATTACTTTATTTATCAGGCATGTAAAAGAAAATACCGTCCACTCGGAATTTGCGAAGTGAGTTCTTCATTAATTTTCGATATAAGTAGATATTTTCATAACACCAATTATTATTAGCTGCTCCCCGCACGAAATATGGTTTGTAATGGAATAACATTATAAGTGCTCCATATCAAGCACCGATCCACAAGGTCGCAATGTCATATACAGGTATCGTGCTATGTTTTAAGTTAACATTAGCTCCAACATTTTATCAAGGGTATGGTTTTATCTTATACGTTTCCTTCCCTATCACAATTTACTAATAATAATCGAGAGACGAGTGACCTAGAAGCAGCACCAAAAATGTGTCGATTACGCTGGTTAAGAAACATTGACTTAAGTTAGTAAATGGATGGGTGACCAAATTTGGAGGTTTGAAGGAAAATTAAGCGTATCACAGTCTACCTTCTTCTACCAAAGACGAATAGTAATAGTTTAATTGAAGAGTCTAAATCATACTCTTAGTTGACTCGTACACAGAAGATTAGCCAAGAATATTCCTACCATTTTATATAGTACCTACCTCCTACCTAAGTGTTATGATGACGCCCTCATATAATAGGTGGAATTGTGTACGTAAAAAGCAAAGCAAGCAAGTATTCAGTTAGTGAGTTGATTCTATGTTGAACAAATTTGGACACAGATAAACTTTCCATTAAAAAAATATTTAGTTTTTGGAGTTATGGTATAAAATCGTCTAAATCTTTCATGCCTTATACCGTAGGAAAACTATTGTTTTTTGGATACAATTTAATTAAATGTTTACTCTTAGTCAGCTATAGGTAATAGTATACTAAACTACACTCAAATCCTTTCAGTAGATTCCTTGTAATTCGCGTTATAATTCTGCGTTAACAGACACACTCCGAAAGACAAAAATTAAAAATAAACTTTTTGTGATCTCTGTATTAAAAGTAGAACACACAGTTTTATAATAAGTATTCAAATCTCAATTTCATTCTCTGCGTTGATTTTTCAGACGTATTTTATCCCTTATTTAACTTCATTGGGGGAAACAAAATTAAAACTGTAGTACACATATTTTGTTTAATATTAAGAGCAAAAGTACCAAATTTCATAGATAAAACTTGAAAAATGACAGACTTGAAAGTCTGTCATTTTTCCAACCTACCAATTTTAAACCCCTATTCAACCCAATTCAACCCCCTGGGGGATGGATTTAAAATAATTCCTTTCTCACGTCATAACAGAAACGCTTCAGTGATTTCTTAGAAATCAGAAATTGTTTCAAATACAAATAGCTGTTTTCGAAGCGTACGAAAAATTATTATTGTTAGAAATATTTAAGTGGATTTTACAGAACCCTCGATATGCGCTTCTGACTAGCACTTGACCAGTTTTATTTCTTGTGTGGCAAATGGCATTTTATTATTGTGCTACTAATTTTAGTTCTTCAGAAACTATGATACGAAGACCATCTGCAAAAGCTTGCAAGTGTACGTTGATGTTATCATTCATAATATGGAGTCATGTTGTTTTTTTACATCACTGGTCCACTGAGGGGCTTAACAGATTATTTTCTTTTGTGTTGTTTTCTTTAAAAGGCCTGCACGTTGATGTTATCAATCATAATATGGAATCTTGTTGTTCTTTTTTCTACATCACAGGTCGTACGAGGGGATTGGTAGTTACCTTCCTCTTCTTCTTTGTTGTTTCTTGATTAACCAAGGTCATTTCCAGATTCAAATGCTTTCATTGCGTTATGTATTAAAGACTTCAAAAAGGACTGTGTTCTGTCCTCGTTGTTAGATATACCTACCAATTATTATTATTATTTTCTATTTCAAATAGGTAGTCTATAAGTACTTTTAAAACATAAAATTGTAGTGACCCTACAACAGGTTCTGAAGGCAGATTCGATCGGGAAGAAGCTGATTATTTAAAATTTTCGTATTTGTTCCCTTAAACCTCATTTCTGGCAATAATTTTGACGATACGTAATAATAATATGTAGAATAAAATCTAGAAAAGAGAAGGTAGGTACAAAAACGAGGTAACACGACTTGCCAAATTTTTAGTGACACTACATTAAGAAGGTACATTATTTGTTTGAGAATTAGTGCTTACTCAATAGTTAGTAGTAAAGAAAAGTTCCAAAGTTTTGTAAAGCAATTTAATTATTCTACTAATAAAAATTTCAGATACGAAATTCTATTCTTACTCCACTCCGAACATAGAAAAAAAGAGACAAATAACTACTATTTACTATAAACAAGTATGAAACGCATGACGACCACATCTGACCTACGCCGGACGGAACTTAACGTCTTGTAACTTATAACATGTTTTCCTTACGTAACGATTTTAATCAGTTAACTTCCACCTGATGCCGTGTCAAGGAACCTCGTTTTTATAATAATGCTAAGAAGGATCCAATCGTGTTCCAATTCAAGATGAAGCCAAAACCAATCTAAGACGTGTTTTTTTCCTTATTCTTTTTAAGATCATTTACCTCCCTACCGATTTTTTTTTACACAAGGTCAGTGCTCGTTATATAAGGCAAGTCAAGCGCTACAGAGTTAAGATTCCAAGTAGTTTTTGTTTGTTCATGTGAACAAGGCACAAAATCACTGCGAAATAGAGTATCGGTTGTTATTGGACTCGCATTCAGTGGTCATGAGGTTAATGTAAGTGTTATCAGTAAGTATCACATTTTTGATTCTTATGTGTCAGCTGTTGGCCATAAAGCCGATTGTATATCTACCGAAGTTAAGATTTATACAGACGGATTGAATTTAACTGCCAAAAATCAGCAAAATTGTACTTGTATTTCTAATTTATTCCGTCTTAGGGTAGGCTCGTATAGGCTTTTATAGCACACCTTTAAAATAGAGAACGAAACCTTTAAAACAGTAATGCCCACTTTTGGTTGGGTGGAGAACTCTTAGAAAAAAAAATACAAAAAATTATCCTTAGGCATATTAATTTAAAGATGCATATTCGTGATCTATAACGTCAATTGATATTTTTCATTCCATAAATCAATTATTCCGGTTTTTTGGCAGCTTCAAGTTGCTACAGTTTAAAAATCATTAAATTCTACGATTTAAAATAAGCTTCAATATTAAAATATAATTTATTTAAACAGTTTTTTTTTTTCAATTTAATAGCGGGTCAGCGGTCAGTGTGTTGCTGTGCCCGTATAGAGACCATTATTTTAAAATAATTTATTTCATAGATACACTTTGACACAAAACTTCATTGTTTTTATTTCTAGTGTTCACTCCAGGCCAAACCCTCATACTAATTGGACGTTCCTTTAAATAATAACCAAAAATTGAACTGAAACAGACTTATACTTCTTATTGGAAAAATATCAATTAGGTATGCTCCTACGCAGCATTAAAATGAGTAGAAAACTGAATAGAAAAGTTTTACATAATCAGTACCGAAATATGGGAATAAACGTATATATACTAGAATAGAGATTTATAATATATATTTATGGTATCATAAACTTACACAGTACTCAATTACATAGATAAGTCATAGTTTTTTAGCTAAGTTTGTCGGACTTTAATATGCTCTACAAGTCTATAGAACACCTGCCTGTAAAGGTATATTTGGGAATTATATTTACATAGCGTTTCTTAAATTATGTGTTCCTTTTAAAAGTCATCGTAGTCAGGTCATCGTATTTACATGTATTAAGGCCAAACAACTGCCCTATCTAAGTACGTATAGATTACCACTATTGCCCCGGAATACTATTAAATAAACGTACCAATAGGTAAATCAAAAATTCATAAGAACTTTTTTAAATTTACGTATCTATCTCTGGGCTAAATCATCTAAATTGGTATTCTTGTTTATTAGCCCAAGAGGGTGTAGATAATTTTAGGAGGGTGCTTAATAAATACTTAAAGTGTGTTAAAATAAGGAACCTGAGACTAAAAAGGCATATCCATAACTTATTGCATACTAGGCATGTTTAAGGGTGTGATGATTCCCTAATCTATTGTTAATATAAACGAGATGAAAAAAGTTTTTTCCAGAACCAAAATTCTAATAGAATTAAACTAATAGATCAGAAACGTGACGTATAACATTTATGACTCTTGTGCTTATGGACACGTCAAGGAATCTGCTTCACAATATTTATGTTTTACCTACCTGAGGCTGAAGAACAACATGAATAGAACAACCTAATTATAGAGCTGCTATAGAAATATCATAAAATGTAAACCTGGCATGTCACAACAAGGCACACCTCGCAAACAAAGAGCATTTACCAAGAACTCCCTCATATACGTCCAAGCCCTCTCGGAACATCAATCTCAAGATTAATCTGATTTAGAGCAAATTCATCTTCCTACAATAATACGGCGAAATAAGTTTCCATAAAGCATTTTTTAAAGCTAGTTACAACGATATTAGTTGCATATCATTGCTTACCTCTAAGAAGGGTTCGCCCGAAAGTTGGCGCGAAAACAATTCATAAAACCTTAACAAGAATGTTAAAACATAACATTTAAACCCTAAATCAAAAGCCTTATGTCGTGTAAAATACAAGCTAATAAGATTCTTATACGTTGGTAACAAGTTTTATAACGCTGTAATAAAATTGGAAGGCTTTGGCTGTTTAACTCAAGTGTAATCGCTTAGTTCCAAATATTATCGCTAGAAATGCTGGCAGCACATTGTATGCAATAAAATTTTGTTTAATTTTTTTCAAAGTTATTAGATCTGTTAAAAAAATATAGTGACATTTTTTACCATGGGTATTATTGAATAAGAAGGAGAAATTTTTAATTTCAGACGTTCAGAGTTTAAATTAATAAACCATGAATTGTTGTATGTTTTAATAATATTATAAAAATAATTACTTTAAAAATAAGCTTACGAAGTAATAGTTTATAAATAATGATTTAACAATAAATTTAGTATTCATATTTCCATTTTAGGTAGGTGTATTTTATTACTAACGCCATCTAGTATCGAATGGCAAAACTAGCGCATTTCATCACACATAGATAGACGTAACATTGTGTACCCACACACATTCACAATGACTTTTTTGTACCCACACTAGCTGTATGGTATTTCTATATACATTTTTTATACAGGTAATGTCGTTCTGTGTATAACAAAGGTCGAAGTAGTTGGACAAAATCATAATATAAATATCAGCTATGTAGAGTCTATTGTCATTTACTGAATAAATTTTATATTACTATCCTATCAAAAAAAACTATTGAATTAAATTAGGTAGGATCTGTAGGTATGAATTCAGCTTTTGTTAATGAAAAACGTTCGTATGTTGAATAAAATTATATTTTATGTACACAAACAAAAAAATACAAATCTTACCAACATATTCCTCTCAAATCTTAAACTTTAACAGGTTTACTTTACAAATTTTAATAAAAAAAGAATAATTAAATTATATTACATATAATAATATAATTTAATTATTAGGGATAGTTTAGTAACTACATAATTATTAGTTTTCCTATTTGTTCAAGGTTTTTTTTTATTTAACTTTTAATTTACAACACGGCAATTCAAAGAAAGAAGGTACCTATCTATTTTTGTAAAAATGGACAGCAGTAGAAATTAGAATCAACAGCTGATCTTTCTTACAAGTGAAAACATTAAAAAATTATTTGACTGATCAGACAACGTAGTTTTGATTACAGTAAGTATTTAGTTTTAATGGAAATGGAAGACTTATGAGTACCTCTTATTTCATTGCGTTGCGTGTGCAAACACTGAATGATAAAATTTCGTTTTCTTGTTTTCCAGTAATTTCGGTGTCCATTTTTCAACAGCCTACTTTTGATATCACAACATAAAGTTTTTTATGTACCTACCTTTGTAGTAGAAAAATGTATCCTAGCTAATATTATAAACGTTGATAAGCGTTTTCTGTAAGTTACTCTTTCACGCCTGAACAACTCTACTGATCATATCTTATGATATATTTTATCATAACCCGACTTGATTGACAAAATCTACATACTACTAAAAATTAAAAAATTAAATTACTTACCGATTACAGTTCCTTATTGCAATCGATAAATAATGAAAGTCTTTTATAGAAATGTTTCGAATTAAATATTATCTACCCTATTCTTAACACAAAATCAATTCGCTCTTATAAATGTAGCCATCTTAAAAATTTGCCGTATGTTTCGGCCCTGTTTAGTGTTCAAAACCCTTTAAAAAATTGAGTTTGTAAAAAAAATTTAGGTACGAAATTACAATTCAAATCCTTTTTGAAGACTCTACGGTCAATGTTTTTAGGCAATTACAAAAGAGACCGTTATTTTTTTATCAGCTGTTTTTGCGCAACATTGATAATGACAGCCGCATTATTTTTAAACTGTGGTCTGTTAAAAACTGGAGCAAAAACTTAGTTTTAAAGGGTTGCGGTACAATACAGATACGGGCAAATTTTTATAGGGCAATATAAATTTACAATGGGCATGTGACATTGTACTAATAGTCTATAAAAACAACTGTACGGTTTTACGAGAAACGTTACTTTAGTTGAGATTTTTGGCTTATGCCGTTAAGTCATATCCGTGTGTGAATTAAATAATTATTTAAGTTATTCATAATTATAATAATTACGACACAGCTATATCAAGTGTGCTTTATAAAATACCCCTAGTGTTGTGTTTATGTAGAGATTCAAACTTAGCCTCTAAATGAATAATAAAAAAAAAATCTAAATAAAGTGAAACCTATTGTGAAAGTTAGTTCTCAACTTAGTGCTAATGTTAATTTCTCAAGCAAAGAGAGTCTTTATAATTTTAGTATTGGTTAGCAGCTTAAATAAAGGTAAGAGATTATATTGAAAATATAGTTCCCGCTAAATTATATTAATATAAAGAGATCTCAGTTCTTATAAATTAATTAATTATTTATTGGAATACCCTTAACCGATAAGTACCTACCTACCTACTAGAAAATATTAAAGTACATTTGTGTCAACTGTTTTTTACATAAATACCTACAGTGAACTAAATTGACTTGTCTAAAAATGTTGTTATCCTTTTCTAGGGGCAACAGTGTGCAAAGGACAAATGTTTGAGCGTTTACATTTTAGTTATTAGATTTATGTTTAATAGAGTGTTTAATTTGCCGCATGTATAATGTAAGAAAAGCGCTCATGTTTTTCTAGCGCTGTATATAAATAATTGATTGCTTCAATTACACACTTCCATGTAAATGAGTGGTATTATTAATGTAAGTAAGAAGTTGCTTGATATGTAATGTATAATAAATATTAAACTTATGAAGGTATTTCAAAAAATAAGTGTCTCTCCGAGATAAAAAAATAATTGCCTTTCATCGAGCTTATATTATAATTATTATACATAGTAGTATTATGGTAGCATTTTTTATTTGTACATAGTGTGGCATTATACCAAACAGGATTTCGCTACTTTTAGTTTTTGAAAACCACACTGAAATGGGTGTTAAAAAACGAGGAGAAAGAAGGTTTTTTTAGCATCTGCTCGGAAACAATCCTATTCTTATTATTGAGAGATTATAGAAGTCTTTTTTTCATTTAGGGTTAATAAAATAAACATATAGCAGATATGAGTAGGTAATTCCGAATGATATAAATAAACAAGTACCTATTATTATGTACAGATTTCTGAAAAACTACTCAATTAGATACTATAGGTGTAAGGACCTAATTAACTTACATAACACAGTTTTATTACGAAGAAATAAAATACCTACTAGGCAAGCGCCAAGCAGCACTCATTTGTATGTCTAAAATTTGACTTGAGGCCTACAATAGATTATAGAGTCATTGTCAAACCTACCATGTTCATCGAGGCGCCAAAAATTTCTAGGTTGACAAGTACTCGTACCTACCTATTTTTAGAACTCATTCTCTTAGAACAATTACTACGCAATGGCATTGGTGGTGACGGTCACACGCGACACCATTGGAATGAATAAATTAATTAGGAATGTTAAGAGCGCCGAGTAGTTCCTTATAGATGTATATTTGTTATTTACAATCTGTTCTTTAGTTGTTGATGGATATAGAGCGACCCCACTAATACACCGATAGATATATGTAATTAATACATATTTACCTAAACTTTACCAGGGATAAGTTACTTTTTAAACTATCCTGAGCATATTTTACACGAGCCACTGAATGGTCTGATATATTTAATGTCATGACACGCATAACGCTACTTACGTACTGTTTTCCACAAATTACTATGAGATCCGGTTTAGACGAATTAGATGATAGGTTAATGTAAGTTATTCACATATTCGTGGGATATGCATATAGCGAGTAGGGTATTGTCTTAATTTTTTGACGGTCGCCGCTAAATAAACACAACTTTTGTCAAAAGTCTATCAATGTAATCTGTCCCTACTTGTGCCCCGAGTTACGTGGAACCTACGTCGTAGGCTAGTTCATACTATTGATCTGAAATTATAGAGTCCTATAGACCAACTGCCCATAGAACTCTATATATTGCTCACAGTCTTGCGCCTCATTTTATAGTGCCGTACAGGGGCTCGTGCAAAAACGCCCTTACTCTCATTCGTAAAAAAATGTTAATTAAAATAAAAACTTTTCAATTTTACATATTGTAAAATTCAAATTAATCTTAGTAGGTATGGTCTATGCAATTTTCTACCTTTTTGTGGCTATAAATGCAGTTTTATTAAAACGTTAAAAGTATTTGGTACATAGCATCATTCTCAAGTTATAGGAACTTTACTAGACGAAAAATACCCACTGCAGTAGATACTAAATAGTATATATAGATACTACGACATGTAACAACTCGTAGCTGGTAGGGAGAAAAATGAAGTAGACAAATATTTTTCAGCCTGACTGAAGGTCAAAATATCCAACTAAATGTATTCAAGTAAACATGCCAATTCACATGAAATTTTACCATCATCAATATGCCATGGGCTTACATTTGCCAGCAAGTTTATGGAAAGAGGGCGGGAACCGACGGGCACGTAAGCTCGCGTGCCGTCGGACACTTACACCACATTTCTCATCGTTCCCGTAAAGTTTTCATCTAAAAAAAACTCTAATTACACCGTAATAAACCAGCCGGTACATATTGAATACAATCAGCTGTTAATTTGCACGAATACCTACCAAAAAGTTTGCGGGTTTAGCGTTAAACAATGGCATTCGAAGGTGAACCTTTTTATTTTCGCATGGTGCCAAATTCCTTCATAAGAACATAATATACATAATATTATGTATCTCGGTCTAAACATGTTGATTTGCTATAATATATGACCCACGAAACAATCTTCAAATACGTTCTCTAAGCTCTAAACAAGCTTCACTACAACACGGCAGCATCTTCAGGAGCCAACGCATAATTGCTACAATTGACTAATATTGAATATTCATAGAATTAAGAATTATAAAACAGCACAAACTAGGTAGTTACCGTCTCGTGTATCTACTGCGATATACTATATTAATTTTCATACTTTATTTCCTATTTCTGTGTTAAAAAAAAGTGGTTTCAAATCCTTATACCTAATGTCGAAAATATATCACAAAAAAGAAAATCAAACCGGAAAAACAGCGGTAATATTTTTCTGTGGGCACCTATTTCATATTTTATTAGTAACTTGTCACAAAAATGATGATATTAAAACGCTGGGTGACGTTAATGGATTACTTTCAGCCAGTTTTATTTGAAATGTTGCGACTATAGCGTGAAAAACACATGTTAAACTTTCCTAATGTTGCGTTCATGGAAACCTCCAGCTAGTTACTGCTCAGTATTTTTAGTAAATTAGTAGAAGGAAATGATTTTCCTTCAGCTTTGAAATTAATGAGATTAAAAATAGAAACATGTAGGTACTATTAACCAAATCATACTTGCTTGCTCTGGCTAAGCCAATTCCTACAAGAAGTGGATAATAGAAGCTCTGCACAGTTTTTTTGTACCTAGTTTTATTAGTAAATTAATTCATTTGAAGATGAAAAATAATCGTAAATAATGTTATCATCGGGCACCAAAAAGATATTAACCCAACGTGAAATCTTTATCATAAGATATAAAGTTGGTACGCACCTACCTAGTACCTATATACGAGTAAAGAGGGATACAATAATTTCAACCAAAAATAAGGAACTATACCCATATCCAAATGAAATATCACCTCAAACGAACCCTTTCAACAAAGAGTAGGTACTCATACACTTAAGGAAAGAATTCGAACAGCTTAAGCCTCTTCAATTCGAGTAGAGTCACCTAACTGAGGTGACCTTTACATATTTTATCTAAAGTGCGTTTAATCGCCGACCCACGGCTGGTGAAAGGACTACAGTATTTTGAAGGTAGCCAGTGTATCTTGACACGTTCTTCCTTTTTCGGTTTTAACAAAATTAAGCTGAGTGAGCAAAAGAAAATACTTCTCGGCGCTCTTTGTAAATTGGGCTCGGTAAAAGTACAACTTAAATTTTGTAGGTAGGATGGTCCTACGTCTCATCTTGAGTGGAAAATTGATGTTTTAATGAAGAGAAAAATTATAAACGTCTTGGACCTATACATTGCATATTAATAAGATTAAGTATCAAGAAGTAATTTAAGTAATTTAATAAAAATATTTTAAATTTTAATTTAGTAACTAGGCGATACCTAACCTACCTACTAATAAGTGTAAGGTTCTCCCAAGAGACGCGACGCTTTTCTGACTTGAATTAGTTTCTTCTACCTCAATAGTACCTACTGTGATCATTCGATAAATCGATATCACCAATCACGAAAACAATACCACCATAAAATATGATTCGAATAATCTAATGCTAGATAGGAATTCAATAGTTTCGAAAATTGTTTCAAAGTACTAAAGCATATACCTCGTATTTTTTTAAATATATAATATCTTTCTCCATTTTATGATCCTACACAAGAGAAGGCCGTTCAAATCTGATATAATTTAACTTCAAACTGTGCGCAAAATATACTATGGTTTGTTCATTTTGGTATTTCTCTTCCTTTACCTTTTCATAGGATAAACAATCTCATTTGCATTGACCCGGAAAACATTTGGTTTGTTTAAAAAAATCAACATTCGTGGCAGTAGTGTTTGTAAATTTTCCCTCTGACCTACTTGAAGTCAGAGCGTCCAAGGCAAAATGATATACCGCGCCCTCCTCTTGTTCTAGGAGGTAAATATGTTTTGGGGTGGATATAGATAATTTGGTGGGTCTTGTTAGACTGGTGAGATAGTACTGCGGATCGATAGGACTCTGGCAGGTCGCCCGGCTCTGTTCCGCATTATTGTTATTGCAAATCGTCTGTAGATACCTTCATCTTCTACGGCATTGGTTCTGAGCCTAGTAGTAATATCCAAAGATAAGATACGTGAGCGTATTGGGAATTTGTCGATCGGAAACCCACAAACATACGCTATGATTATAATATTTTATAAGAAAAAGGATCAGATCATTATGATATTATCCAGACACTGAACTTTACCTACCTATATAACTACAAACAAATTATTTAAATTGATACTTACCTAACTAATTAAGAATAATATCATCTATATTATGTGTTAGGTAGGTTACGTACTTATAAAACAAAAAAAAATATTGTATTCTTAGGTACTCGCAGCTACCAATGTTTTGTTGAAAAAATAAATAGATAATAAACAATGTACAGTTAGGTAATTCTCTAAATATTTCCATATAACAACCCACACGCTAGCCTTATTAAAAATACCTATCTATTAGATTAGATAAGAACTTGTAAGCCTTTACACATTTATATTCTAGTAGGCATTTTGGACTGCAACTTGTTTGTTGTGTTCGAGTAAAATCCTTTAGGTTGTGTTTGTTGCAGATAAGTAAAAATCTTGTATTGAACTGCGGCATTTTTTGAATTTTTCTTTATATCAGCGGAGTCGTTTATTATTTGACGTTACTTACGAAGCTGAAAATGATAAAAATACATAACAAAATTGCTTGCCCCTTATAACAAAACTTAATAACTCGTCCTCGGTTAGCTACCGTCCATATCGATATTTTTATCATGAGAAAAGATTCACTTCACAATTTTTTTTTAATCAAATGGAATGGAATAGAACAACTTAATTGCAACACAACACAATAGGAAAAAGCATAAGGAAACTGCTAATACTAATAGTATAGCATAGCATAGTGCTTGGGTGCAAAGGCGGTCTTATAATAAATAGTTAAATATTTTGTTAAGAATTCCAATTTTCTTCTAACCTCACCGACCTGACTGCATGCAATATGTTTATTTAAATAGATTTTAGAAAAATGTTTCTAGTAATTTACACTTACTTACCGCTTCCGGCACCTTATCAATTAAAATTATTATTCAAACTAGGCTTTCCAGCTATTAGGCAGTTCTGCTTGCCCGTTTTACAAACATCATCAATCATATATTATATCTTCATCATAAAGTCACGAATTCTTTAGTTTAGTCACTGGAAACCTTTAACTGTCATCAGATCAAAGTTTCCATACTCAGACAATATAGTGGTACGTAGATACACTTATTATTAATTAATATCGAAATCTTTAAGCCAGACGTTATCAAACACCCCGTCAGAATTGACCATGCCCTCCTTGTATAGGTAAGCATTAGTTTGACTACATGGATAATCTTTTGGTTTTTTTTTGGAGACCGACATAAGCTAAGTATGAAGATACTTTTTATCCATCGAAATGGATGATTCCAACGGAAAAACCCTAATGCGTATTTTGTTTCCTACTTATATCTAACTTCATGCTAAAATTGCTGAAATTTGTATAAGATAAAAAATCAAGCCAGAGCAAGAAATTCGGTGGTTTCCAACCAATGCTTAGTTAATACAATAAATAATGTGTTAGGCAATATACAGTTAGGTAACTCTCTAAATAGTTTCATATAACGACCACGTCGCTTACTATGGGCCTCATAAGAAGGCTCAGAATCACTCAGCGGGCGATGGAAAGAGCGATGTTGGGAGTATCTCTACGTGATCAAATCAGAAATGAGGAGATCCGTAGAAGAACCAGAGTTACCGATATAGCTCAGCGAGTTGCTAAGCTGAAGTGTAAATGGGCGGGGCACGTAGCTCGGAGAACCGATGGACGTTGGGGTTCCAAAGTGTTGGAATGGCGACCCCGCACAGGTAAACGCTGTGTTGGTCGGCCCCCAACAAGGTGGACAGACGTCATCAAACGAGTCGCTGGGAGCCGCTGGAAACAAGCGGCCCAGGACCGTGGATTTTGGAACTCTCTACAAAAGACCTATGTCCAGCAGTGGACTTCAACCGGTTGAAGTGATGATGATGATGGACTACCTTCATGCTACAATAATTAAAAATACTTGAATATTAGTTTATTAGATTAGATAGAACTTATAAACTTATAAACCAGGCAGGTTTATAAGTTAAGTTAAGCACGCTTAGGCTGTTGTATAATTATTTATTTATTATCAGTACCATGTTAATAACTGATAAAGCCTAGAAACCTGCATTCATGTAGTGTCGCGGATCTATCCCCCCTAACACCTCTCCTACTAAATATGATACAAGTAAAAAAGTAGTAAAGTAGCATACGTAGTAGTAGTAGAGCTTTTTGTGACAGAGCTCGTCCGGGGAAGTACTATTGCCATGCTTATTTCTGCCGCTAAGCAGCATTATTGCAGTCTGAAGCGCGTGGTTGCCGATGTGATTACAGGCACATGAGTCTTAACAACGTCTTCATCTTTTTTTTTTTTTTAAAGTAATAATTGTGTTCATCATCATTTCATTCTTCATCTTTTTTTTTTTTTAAAGTGGATAACTATCGTCTATAAACCACATACCATCAGGTGGAAAATTTGCAATAAATAAAATGCAGACTTATCCTCAATAATCTTTCTTGGTTTTCATCTCAAAGATGGTATCTTACCTATCCTCGTGAACAGTGGATAATTCGTCGTTACGCTTTTACTGATAATGTTGTAGCACGTGTATTCGGTTACTTTATATCGTAACTTTCTTCTGTATTACAGTAAAATTGTTGCACGTTTTAGACCCCACACATAGCTAATTGAAAACTAAACTTTGCGGCTATGTTAATAAATAATTAACAATGTAACCTGATTAGTAATTTGGTTTCAATGTAATATTGACGGTCAACGGAAAACAGAGTTTTTCTTTTTTTTTTCAAATAAGTAGAACTATGTTTTATAAGTGTATACAGCTGTTGTACTATACTAAGCTTCTTATGACATGATTTTAAATATAAGAAAATAAGATATCGATGTGCCCAATTTGTTTTCGTTAATGCATTTCAGATATAAATTAAACCCCAATTAAATTATTTTGGTACATGGGTTATTTTGGGTTATTTTTGTTAGTGAATGTATGTTAAAATTACATAATTCCTTCAAAGTAAACCAAATGGACTAAGGTATACAATTTTTTTTATTGATTTTTACTTGTACTGCGCAACTGACAAAACAAATTAAGGTACCTACCGATATATAAAATAATATAAATAATTATAACAGACACAACTATAATTAATACGGTAATCAGAGTCACAATTACGAAATTCAATCTTTATTACCTTTATTTTTTGTGAGTTTATGTAATATCCGTTCTGAGACTATATCTGATTTCATCGTAAATTAATATACATAACATGCAAGAATTACCTTTTTGATTGCAAGTAATGCCACATTGGTTGTAGCTGGGTTCCCTTGTATTCAGTGAAGGTTTCTTCTTCTTGGAATTAAAATAAAAAGCGGCAGAGTTTACACCAGACTCAGGTGACTTTACTTCTTGCATTAGCTTAGTTTTAAAAAGATCTGCGCTTATAGATATGATAGCACCATAGTTTTCAACCCAAATCTTCAATTACAACAATTCGCATGTATGAATAAACCTGCTTGCCTTTTCTCGATAATGTTCTCAAAGGTGTGTGGAGTCCACCAATCCGCACTGGGCCAGCGTGGTGGACCATGGCCTTAACCCTTTCTCATTGTGGGAGGAGACCCGTGCGATGATAAATGCCACATTGAACCTATTGTAGGTACATAATAGCTGGTACTACTTAATTCTGTTCTTGTGTAGGTAAGTACCTGCCTATGAGATATAAAAAAAACGACTCGAGTGTAATGGACACTGCTCTTGCCTTAATATTAAATCTTACAGTATATTTCGGACCGGTCGGTAATCTTGTGTTAGATAGGCAATTCAGATCCAACGTTCTAAAATAGAACGTCTACTCTATTTTGTATATTTTCCTCACGCGTTTACTCAATCAATGGGCACTTACTTTGTTGCAAGGCGGGGACTTTCTAAACGAAAATACCGAAATGCTTAAAATATCCGAAGCTTTTATTCAGAATGTCGCTTTAATACTCATATAGAGTCCCAATTTAAGGTAAGTGCTCACTTGTCCGACTTTATTGGCAACTTATTAAATGCATTGGACGTCCTGTTGATTGAAGTAGTTTGAAACGAAATGGAAAACTATGCACTTAGTAGGTACCTAACCGAAGTGCAAGAGCGATATTAGCGAACGCACCTTAATATTATTTGAATAGTATATTTAAGATTAGGCTTGTCGCTGTGAGCTGCTGGACCAAAGCGGCACAATACCGTGGTATTTAGAACTCCCTACAAAATATGATAATGAGTTTAGACTATTTACCCATGTCGCAATATACCACTGCTGGGCCTTCTCCTTCGTAAGTGGGATAAAGCTTACGTTATTCTAATTTTTAGGAAGCCTCATGCTGCTCTAAGAATAGTCTAGCGTAAAAACAATCTTGATATATTTCAGAAGTGGGATATTAATAGGCTAGGGACGGTGTTGTTTTTCGATATGCGAGTTCTTACAAAATTATACGAGGATTATTATAGGAATGTGGAAGCTATAATAGGTACGGTATAACTATTTAGATGTTGTTGGAGAGGTATTTTCCGTGGAAAAATTGCTACCCAGTTTTAATAGAAAAACCATAACTTTGAAACAATTGTCCGTAACGGTGTCGGTTTCAATTTGCTCCTCGCAATAAAATGCTGTGCATCTGGCGCCTTCGTGAATTGTAATTTTATCGTTGCGATGACATTCTCGAGCGGTTCAATTAATTTTTATAGCTTTTACTGGGCGACAGCCTTAGGTATAAGGTTGCGGTCGATTAGTACCTACTATAGTGAAGTGTAGTGTTTTATCGGCTGACACTCCGATACAAATGTATTTCTCTTTATTAAACTACAAGTTAGCCCTTGACAGAAATCTCACCTGGTGATAATGCAGTCTTAGGTTGTATTGCGGGCTGTGTGTATTTATTTATAACCCCTACCTCTAATTGGTCCCTCGGTGACATCGTTCCAGAACGTTTACGTTATACGGCTGAAACCTTCCACTAGACATATATAATTTGAAACTATTTTTATTCATTAAGGAAAATAATCCAGACAAATTATATGATTCAGTTCTTAAGTAAGTAACTAAGTACCTACGATATTTTATTCTTTAAAATATCTATATAAGTAAACTAAACAGTTGCCACCTACGATATTTTAAAGAATAAAATATCGTAGGTGGCAACTGTTTAGTACGTGTGTTAATCAATTGGATTAAGGCCACTGGCTACAAAACATCCGCTTTCTTGATTGAATGCAACGATTCAGTCGCGCGCGTCTACAGATTCTTACGTCTCAACTCCCACTTTCACTGCCCACTTTGTCATACGAAGGGGCCGTAGCTTGAAAATACGCAGGGGAGGACAAAAATAAGTACTTCAATTATTTTTTTTCGCCAAAAGCCAGTTTATTTTTTTTGCCAAAGGATCAGCGTGGCTAATCAGAGCTTACATTTTTGGGATCAAATCACGTGGGTATGTCTTGAATGGTTATTAATTATTAAGTCCGTTATAACTTATAATAAAAAATGATGATACAGAAGTACGTTGGTATCTTACAAACCAAAGTAAACATTATATGAATAAATCAATCATCAGCCTTTGTATAGGCACACACGTTCTATGCTGGGCAGACAATCTCAACTGGTGGTAAATGATGTTGCAGTCTAAAATGGCAGCGGGATAATTAATTATAGATATCGCAGTTAATTCAGCCCAAACCCTTAATTTATTTGTAAGCGGCACCCAGCTTCGATTGAACCTGTAATATACCAAGACTTCTTTGATGTATAAGGCTTAAACGTTAATCACAACATTCCTTCTTAGGGGCCGTACCAAAAGGGCACCCTACTACTAGAACTCCGTCTGTCTGTCTGCCAATCCGTCTGTGACCGAGCTGAATTGCATTAACCGTGATAGTTAGACAGTTGTAATTTTCACTGACGATGTATTTCCGTTGCCGCTATACTAAAAAACAGATTAAAATAAATATTTAAGGTAGCTATTTTACCCGATGTAGTGCGCGAGTCAGGCTAGCACTTGGCCGGTTTTTATTTAAATACTAACGAGTTTTGGGTTTAACGTATTGTCCAAGATTAAATACTGAAATTATGCCTGACCCTCCCCCCCCCCCATCTCTGCTCCCAAGCTACGACCTTCGACAAATTTTTCTTCTTTTTATCACATTCACATTGACGAGAGGTCATCGTCCGATCAGATAAAGAACGAGATAAACATATAATCGAAATAACCGAACTCGCTTTGGACTCTCGTTTCAGTACCAATTTTAAAATTGCAAATCATATTTTTGTTGCAGGTACATAGTGCATCGTGTGAATAACCTGTCCTATCGATTATGCAGGTTGGTCGGAGTTATTTCATTAAACTATTAAGGAGTAGGCAAATTGGAAGCGGTGATAACCAAGTGTTTAGAGCTGTGGCCTCCCTTTCAGGGTGCCGGAGTTCGATACCCGGCAGGATATCTTTTCGGAGTTATGTGCGTTTTTAATTCAGGGAATTTAAGCTATCACTTGATTTAACGGTGAAGGAAAACATCGTGAGGAAACCTGCATGCCGGAGAGTTCCCCAAAACGTTCTCAAAGGTACGTGAAGCCTACCAATCCGCACTTAGCCAGAGCGGTGGACTAAGGCCTAGGCCCTCTCAATCCTGGAGGGAGACCCGTGCCCTGTAGTGACCCGATAATGATATGGTAATAATCATAACATAAACCCATTACCGGTCCACTACAGAGCACGGAAGGGTGATTACGTACTCATGCATACGGCATGCAGGTTTTCTCACTATTCGGTGAAGGAAAACCTTTACCGTTGAAGCAAGTGGTTTTTAATTACTTAAAACGCACATAACCTAGAAAAGTTAGAGGTGCGTGCTGGGATTCGAACTCGCCCCCCCCCCCCCGAAAGTGAAATCGAGCTCGTACCCAATGCGCTATCACCGCTTCTTCAATCAAATATATATTTTCATTAACATAAATTGAGGTATAAAAGTTCGCGCGGGTTATCACGGTTTTATAATGAAGATCCTTTGCTCTCATTAAGGAGTTGCTGTTGTATAAAAAGCGACTTTATATAAGAAGTTAATTCGACATCACACCTGTCGCGGTCGTAACTCTCCCCCCTGAATAGCTTTACAATGAAGCCTGACCCCGGCACTATTATTTTGCCCTTAACTTCTCTTAAATCTTAGCGGCGAGCTCAAAGTAAAATATAAAGAATTTAAAATCTCAATAACGCCCACGTTTGACATCTTAATTTATATAATATCCATATAGCGATTGGTTCCATTACTAAATATCGACGCATTATTAGATAGAAGGTGCATATGAAAATAAATGGGTATAAGAAATTTGAAAAGCAATTTAGTTTGAAGCACCATTCTTCGTCATCTATGAAGCAATTAAATAGATACATTTAATGAAATTTTATTTATTTTATTTTATTTATTAGGTTTACTTACAAACACTTACACTAATACAACCGTTTTTAAAATTTAACTATTCTATTTAAGTGTAATGTTTTCTTAAAAGTAAACACAGCATATGAAAATATACAATAACACCATAACATGAAAACAAAAGGTATCGTGAATGAGAATATAATAACAACATATCTCACACACTAAAAAATAAATCAAGGTACAGTAAATAAGGGTCAATTGGTCCATGATAAAAATATCTTATCTCTGAACTTATACAACGAGTCAGAGTAAATATCAACTTCAGTGCTAATGTGGTTTAGGGTCTTACATAATCTTGGAACAGGGGAATTGGCACCAAGAACAGTTCTACGCAACGGGGGACAGAGTGGAGTTAAAGGTTTACGGGGATAATTAACAGGTACCATCATTTAGATACTTCAATAAATACCTGTAATTACCTATTAAGTAGTAAAAAAGTTTAAGTAGCAATTAGATAAATAAATAAGACGAACATATTCTAAATTATGTAGTTGTATCATAATATTTATATATTGATATGTAAAACAATGTTTGTATTCCGTTAAAAAATCTATCATATTCTGCCTACTACCTACCACCCGACAATGTAAAAATATTGCTCCACGGTCATAACCGAGACTTCCAAGAAAAACAAGGCTAAAATACAGTAGAACTTCGCACGGAATATTATTTTATTCCATTCGCTGAAATTGACTTAAATGGTAGCTAAACGTAAAAGTATGATGGTAGACCGGAGCTAAGTAAAGCGTAGTGAGATGCAAGCGAATTTACTCTGAAAGTTTCGCCACAGAATGATCCAATTCCATTTCGGTAAGAGACTAATAATACTTTTTTTTTCGTCTTTTTACTTCTTGCTTCCACCCTTTACTGTTATATGCGTAAAAGGAAAGCTATAGAGCTGCTTATGTGATGTGCTAAGATGTTTTAGCTACCTCTTTTTTTTCTATTACCTATCAAAGTATTAAAAAGTTAAGAAAGTAGATACAATTATATTTTTTGTGAATAAAAACAATTAAAACATTTAAACGAATGTTTAATTAATATTAATTGTGTTATACGGTTCGCTTATTATTTAATACGAGAATTTTGATGTTACCAATATAACCATTTTCACTGGAGCATAATGTTTAATGATTAATGTTTTGCTTGAATATTTAATATTGTATCTATAGATGTCTTGGTGTTGGTACTTACAACTATTTTAATTGTACGAAATATATACCTATTCGAAACCGTATAGATCCGAGTCCATCCTAAAACGTTCGATTTGCAGATGGATCACATTATCTAGGTAAATTTCACGTATATATTTGAAGTTATTTAAATGAATGAAATTCAAGTCGTCTCAGTCCATTTCTTGTTCCAAGAAAGAAATTGCGGCGCGGACAGCGGAGCCCGTCAATTATTTAGATTGGCGGCGGCGACGCACTGCCCCTTCTTTTTACACAGTATAGGTACTATGTAATAACGCACAAAGTATTTTCTTGATCAATCTTGAAAAGTATACTTTGTATAAAGTTTATTGAAAATACGAATAACGATAAAGTTTATATTATTACCCTAATACACCATATTTTACCTATCGATTAAACTATGTCTAGAGTCTACGCGCCGTTATTGAATTTGATCTCGATGATATACTCCACCCTCGTGCCTGCGAAATTCCTCTGTATACGATTCTACTATTTTAAACTCTTTCTAGAAATGTACCTTTATAGTTGTAACTGATCACTATCAGCTACATACTTGCTTCGATATTTTTCTTCCGGGGCAGGGTCTAGAGCTTCAGCAGCTATAAGTAGCCAATTTAAATTCATTACAGACACGGTCCACAGACAGTCGTAAGACGAATGGGTATACGATACAACTCATCTTCCGAGTTTAAAATCATTGAATAAATCAATCAATAGCCTATAACAGTCCATTGCTGGTTAAAACTCGACGGAGGGGTTTTCCAATCCACCTCGCTGCCTGACGGGTTGGTTATTGCAGTAGGTGGTAGTAGTAGCACAGAGGACGCTGCTGCCCTTTCTCCAGTTTATTCCATCTTCTTCTTCTTCTTCTGTTCCTGGGCCTTTTCCGCACTTGGTTGGTCTGGGACAGATACGTGTATCGTATCTGTTTATTCCATGTTACCTACACAACATTAAAATACTTCTAATTAATTATTTTTCATAACTTGTTGTCTAATCATTTTAAACGAAAAAAAATATTATATAACTCTTCGTTCGTTAAAGGTGGGCCTTCAGGTATATATATATATACCTATTATTATATATATACCTATATATATATATATACCTCAGAGGCCGAATCTCATCATTATTTTCATCTTCTCGTAGGTAGGTAATAACAGTAATATGTATGTAGGCTCATATCTAGACCTCCGATATAAATTTTCTCCCAGCTTAATGCAGTGGGGCTTACGTAAAAGTTCCACGTATGAAAAGGTGTATTGCTATGGTGCAATTCATAGGGCAACAGCGGGTTACTTTTATTGTTCCCTTTTTTAATCATGGTGTTCGTGTTTTAGTTTTTTTGTTTATTTATCATCAGCTAAACATCTTTCTACCTTTAATGCTAAAGAAGACATGAACGACGGCGTGTTTTTTGATTCCTTTTCATAATGCATGAAGATTTAAAAAACTTCAATAAAAAATATTAGATCCCAATCACAATATTCGGTCTATGCACCACCGGGTGTAAAACGAATAAAATAAGAAGATTGATTCCATTGACAAGGGTTCGAGCATCAAGAATTATTGACTTTCTAATCCCTAATGCCTATATACAGACTCATACTTACCTAGATCAAGGAAAAATTTAATTGGTATTAAGAAAACATTCATTATTTTAATATTCTATCATTTATTCTTTTTCATATTTTTTTACGTCTTAACAATGCTTAAAAATTAAATAAAAAACACTATTAATAATTTATAAAAAAACATCCACCCTCCGCTTGCGGGGCTTTTGAATGCCCAAGCAACCGTCGGTCAGGGCTCCAGAGTGAGGAACCTCTTCACAATACGCGCCGGTTCAAGGACTACTGCCTTCTGTATCCGACCCTTGATCCAACAACCAAGCGAAAGCTTCTTAAGATGTTGGTCGAAGCTTTTCGCGAGAAGACCATTGACTGAAACGACGATCGGAACAATAACTGTCGACTCAACATTCCACATGGCTGTAATCTCGTGAGCAAGGTCCAAGTATTTAGATACTTTTTCCTTTTCAGCTTTCACCAGATTATCGTCATGTAGAATAGTAATGTCAACAATTATTGCACGGCGCACTGATCGATCGACTAGCACTATATCAGGTCTATTAGCTGTAATATACCTGTCAGTGATAATCGTTCGATCCCAGTAGAACCATGCACTGCTATTTTCAAGAACTGACGCCGGGTCGTACCTATAGTAAGGCATCTCAAAATCGATAAGGTCAAACCGAAGAGCAAGTTGTTGATGAACATTCATTTATTATTAAATAAAGATAAAGTGGCTCACACGGAAATTATGATTACTATTGATAATATTTAAATCCGACAGTTTTTGACTTGAGTAGTAAAACTTAAAATCTTTTTTAAATTGATTCCACATTTGCGAAATTTTGGCATCAGGGAGTAGGATAATCGTAGCTGAATTAATGATCACGATAGTCAGAGGTATGCGGTTTCAAATCAAACCAATTTCAATAATAATGTAAGTAAGCTACCTATATATATATATACTACCTACCTATATATATATTCAGATCCGTCATCCAATTTAGATAGTTAAATGATATATTTGTGCATTATACCACTCGTAACATAGACCACTCACCAAGCGTCCATGCCAATAGTTGTAAGTCAGCCCGCGTTTGCTCAGCGTATATCATTGGCTGTCGACGCCTGCAAGCTCTCTTGCCTTATTTGATATCCAGGTGTATGTGAGTTATATTAAATAAGGAGGAAAAGTTATCTAATACTTTTCTCAGCAAACTCTGTTTGTTTTTTGTAGATGTAACTTATATACCTATATTTCGTTCGTTTGTTAGTGCGCTTTGGGACACGCCACCGGCGTATACCGAAAGTACCCGGGCGTCGGGTAATTCAAAGTCACGGCACGTTCTGTAAACCCACAGTGTAAATTATTGCTTCGCGATTCGGATATGCAATCCGTTCGCGATCATCTTGGCGATAAAAAATTAATCCTTATTCGAGAATCATGTGAGAATCTACATGAGTAAAGAAAGTTAGACCTTAGTAGGTCTTGTATCGAGTAAATTTAATTGTTATATTATTTCCGTTAAGTTATTTTAAAGTACAATCACGTGAGCAACTACCTACAAGTTTTAAAAAATATCCAAAGGGCTTCTTATTAGGAACCAACACGTTTTTCAACGGAGTCATAATCTAAACATAAAATGTTTTCCCACGTCAATAGCCATCTCATGAATCATTTAAAGGGACTTACATCGGTTATGGATCCAGATCCACTTGTTATGTACGTATTAGTACACCTACTCGAGCATAGTGCGATAGCAAAGGGTTATTTATGATTGGAGAGAAGCAAATGCCTTATAAAATAGACATTCTTATTCGTCGGTTTGACAGTTGTGTCTATTTATATTATTGAGGCTACATTTGAATCGCGGTGGTAGCGGTCGTCTGACCGGATCATGTAGCATGTCCCTGCATATATGAATATCTTAATACGTTTTAATCTTCATTACGGCTCACGGTTATAGATTGACACGGCAAGTACGAACATTATCGGCTATATCTAAAATATCAATAATTTTGACACGAGTGTACATTTGTGTATAACTTAAAGAATATTTTTTTACGATATGCCCATAGAAGTAGGTACCTATATGCATAGAAGGCGGAATACTCAAAATTCAAAATTTATTTATTTCAAGTAGGCCTAATTTATAAGCACTTTTGAAACGTCAAGTCAGACTGTTTGTAGTGACTCTACCACCGGTTCGGAAGGCAAATTCCACAGAGATGAGCCGGCAAGAACCTCAGCAGATTGCTCTTTTCCAACATCATGAATACTATTTTGGTAATAAGACTTATGATTAACTAAAATAATTAAAAGTAAACTTATCAGGTACTTAATACAGGCACATATGTACATTTTGTAGTTCCCGTGCAATGAAACAGTCAGATTGCTATTTGGCGCCAGAATGAGCCGGCCGTTGTGTGATCAAGAGGCTATTTTGCATAAATGTGTAATTGAGATTCATTTAAGGAAAAGTACGAAAAACAATCCTATCTGTATAAGTAGGAACCTAATTGTAGCTTAAATGAAATGTATAACTACATACCTAAATAACTTGTGTAAACATCGATGCCAACCTCGCTTCTAAAAATACACCAAAGAACACCCGTGGGGGTCCCATTTCTTAAAATTCATTTGTGGAGGCAGCTTCACATTTGCATCGAAACTGCGGTTCAAAGCTGATTATGCAAAAGTAATGTCACCACCAAAAGAGAGCTTCCAATTTGCAGTTCACTTTGCATTATAATGTCGTTTTTGTGTAATGAGATGTGTCAAATGTTTTTGCAAAGTTTAACAGGATTTGGGTAGGTACTTAATATATTTATGCCTTAGAACATTAGTTACCTACCTATTTATTAAATTTGTGTTCAAGTGTAGGACAAAAATTAGATAATACGACGGTTAATATCACTAATAGTAGGTATGTTTGTAAAAAAATAATACTTCCTTATCGAAGTGATAATAAATAGTACAAGTAAAAAATTAAGTAGGTATATCAAATGATAAATAATTTCTATATAAACCACCACCGCATTGTTACTTTATGATTTAATTAGTCCTCCTTAATTTATCTACCAATTAGTTATTAAAAAAAGAGAAGCGAAGTAGGTAAAATACTATGTTATGTCCGTAGATGGTGAAATTATTTTAATTGGCCAAGATACCAACCCTCTGTTCGGAGCAGACGGGACTATTAACTCGATGATAGCTTATTGTCTTTTTTTGAAATCGTTACTTTCCTTCTACATTTCAGACGTCATGCCTCGCTAATTAGAATAAATTAGTTTCCCTGGTTCGATCTACGTGATGAAACTTTTAAGCTCTCCATTATTACGGAATTAATTGACATCCAAATTAGATTTCAGCTATAGTCGCTTTTATTTTTGGGACGAAATTTGTGTAACCTAGGTATATTCCTTTAACAGTTTTTGTCCTTTACTTTACCGATAACTACGTTTTGCAAAGATATCTTACATTTAATAACAAGGTATACCTCATTCAGATGCTACTTATGGACGTTTCTACTTATCTTATCTTAAAATAAAAAGCTCTCAGCTGGAAAAGATAGAAATATTATGCTAATTGTTCAAGCAAAACAAGATTGACAAGTAGTTTTGAGAGTTTCAAAATTGGTTGCGTCGTGCATTTAAATTTATAAACATTTAGATTTACCCATTATGTCGGAATTTAATTGAAGGTATTTAAATAACAAAATCAGTAGATATATTTACGCCAGCGGTAGACGATGTATTTCTAGCTTGGGATTAGTAGTCAGTTTTTCAGGTTAACAAAGTAAGTTAGGTTAGGATGCTATTAGTTATTCCATATATCGTCAAGATGGGACTACCTTTACGATGTTGTTCCCCAGGAAAGGAATTTTCGTCCGACCAACCTGCAAGGCCGTAGTAAAACTCGAGTGCAGTGCATTTTTAAAGGGAACGCCCCGAGACCGTTGTCCGAGCATTTCATTATTTTAAATTATTCAGTGGTGTGCAGTGTGAGGCCGAGCTACCCCGATTCAGTGAGGTAAGATTTTTTGCTTTTGTTTTTCTTAATTTCTCATGTTTTTCATTTTACCATCGGTAGAACGGGTAGGTACTGTACTAGGTATGTCTAAGTTAAACCGGAATAAATACTCAAACCATTCGATTCTCTAGTTTAAAAAAACCAACATTTGTGCATATAACTGGGGATTAATCTAGTAGAATTGGTATTACGTAGAAGTCACAATCTGCTATGTCTGTCACCACTGTCTGAAGAATATCGCTATGTAAATATATAAAAATATTTAATTCTGTTTTCTCTGTTTTGTGCAATTTTGTGTAGAGAAGGTGCATTAAAAGTTCATTTTTTTTGATAATCTTTTCCTAAATGTTAAGAACTTTTAGCCCCCATATATATTAATAAAATGTCCACGAATTTCATACTTTACCTATATTTCGATAAAACACAGTAAATAAGACCTTTGATAATTGAACCTACAAAATAATAACGTACAACGTTCTCTTATCTTAACCATCAAACTTAATTGTCGGCTCCATAAACATAATTAAAGAAATGCTCTCTATATTAACAGTACAACTTGAGGGACTCATAGCCTCATTAGTTCCCATTGCCGCTTTTACGAAACTCGTTCCCAGGATAATTTGCGTCCTTGGTCCAGCATTACATAAGCATAACGCAGGCCCTGGGACGATGGAGGCCCGACATAACCTTATATTAAGCTCTCCCAAGCCTCCGTATTGTACAATTATTTCCTACAGCGGAACCCTTCGCAGCCTTCAATTACCTTCCATTCAGTTAGCGCCCAAGGAAATAAAATAAAATTGACGCTCAAAATAAAACACTCAAGGATTCAAATTACCATGTTTTGTTTTAAGGCTGTATTTGCATTAATGTGCACCTGAACAACAGCCATTTGCATTTGTATTCCTGTGAAATTCATTCGATAACTATATGGGTGCTATACCCACCCTTCTTATTTTTGTAATTTCCCTGCTGTATTCGTTTCTGTCTGTAATAGACAGATACCTAAATATCTACCTAGACAAGCATACTGCTCTAAAAATCTTTAGTAATCATATAAAATTATTACCGACGCATTACAGTGCACGGGTCTCCTCCAACAATGAGAAAGGGTTAAGGCTGTAGTCCACCGCGCTAGCCCAGTGCAGATTGGTGGACTCCACACACATTATCGACAACTTTCAGGCATGTAGTATTCCTAAGGATTTTTTCCTACGCTTCCTTCCGCTTAAGGGATTGCTGATTGATCAGCGTACTGGGATTCGAACTCGCCCCCCCGAAAGTAAGGTCGAGCTCCTACCCACTTGGTTATCACCACTTCTAAAACCATTAGTAAAAGACTAAGAGTTGTTATTTAACTATTTAACTGATAAATAGAAAACATACCTATATACTTTAAACCATTGTCACACACTAAGTAATTGTCACATTGTCACCTCAACGCTTCTGCGTATTACTGTCAGTTTACGCACAACGAGTTATTCTCAAACTTAAAATATCACTTTTTTTATTCTTTTTTGCTTTTATAAGTGAATATAAATAGACAAATGTAGAGAAAAAACACTTTTTTTAACACTCATGATATTTTTAAATCTCTTTTTATTATTTAAACTAATTAAAAATTGTTTAAAAAAGGAATTGTTGGCAGAAGTCTGTCTTGGACGTCCGTGTGTCTGTATGTGCGGATCCCGTATCTTGTGGTCACGATAATGAGCGAAATACTTCACTTATCGAGTTGTTTTTTTTCAAGCTTCAGTATGTTGAGGAATAGAAGCCTATTACTTTTCACGGTATAATTAGATGTAGTTTAATTATTATTTACAAATAATCTCAATTTTATTGTAATGAATGAGATTATGAGGCGTGCACTTTTGGATTTTCCAACTATTTTAATATCTTTTTTTATCAATTAGCTTTATTTCCACAATTTGGTAACTAATTGCCGTGCTCAA
The DNA here is from genome assembly GCF_905163445.1 of Pararge aegeria. NCBI lineage: Eukaryota > Metazoa > Arthropoda > Insecta > Lepidoptera > Nymphalidae > Pararge > Pararge aegeria. Next base: position 12,050,084 of record NC_053189.1, read on the forward strand.
AAAATAAAATGCTGTCCCGCGTGCCATTGGCTTGCCACCCCTGTCGTCTAGTAGATTTTTGTCCTTTTATTTTCCTGTATACCTTAGGTAGGTATGCTCCGTAGACACTTACTTAGTTAATATTCAGAACATGTATTAAAACTGTATGTAATGATTACTAATTGAGTGCAGCCGCTCGAAAATCCCACGAGCTATCTGAATTAAATTGTAAACATAAAAATTCTTCGTTTTAAATTGTATCTTGTAACTAATTGAGCAACAAAGTAATGTAGCTACAATGTGTATGCACTTAGCTAAAGTCCTTCAGAGAAGTTACGCACCGGACGATATTATTATCTTCTCGATGGAAATCCATTCGGATGGTTAAACTTAACACTGTTTTTAATTGAAAACAGAGGCGACTTAATGATATTTTTTTATGTGAATTACAGGTAGGTATATATTAGTAACAACTTTATCAAAGACGCACAATATACGTAAGCAATAATATACGTTATATGACGTCATGGGCATGCCAAAGACGTCATAAAACAAGACAATAAATTAGTAAAGTTTTATTTTAATTATACTCTGTAGCTCGCACACAGGTATGCAGGTAGGTATATACAGTTCAGAACTATCACTACTATTTTAGCTGTTTATAAAGATTATATATATAAATACCTACTTAGTATATAATTTATGTTAAGTAGGTCCAAAGATTAATAATTTTCTGAAGAAAATAATTTATTCTAGTTATGGAGGTACCTACCATATGATTATCTGTCTGAAAATTGTCTGCAAAATTTTGTAGGCCCCTAATTTTACGGCCAATTTATACTAAAATATGAGATGGGGTTAAACCTTCTGTTATATGTATTCAGAAATAACAAAAGGCCTTAGGTAAATGCATTAAACCCGTCCGTACGTCACAAGTTTTTCCTGATAATCTTCACGAAACGTTAAATTTATTTCGGCCCCGGAGCGTTGTGTTAAGAAGCCCCTTAATCCTTTTGGAGCGAACTTAACCTAATATCATAAAGACGGAATAAACCAACTTGTACTCCCGGAGAAGTCAAATATTATCCTTTGAACCGATTAAAGAGTTATTAAATTTGGTTCACGATCTACTTACAAGCGCGTAGGGTTCACATTGTGGTTGAAAAATTTAATGTCCAATAAGTATTACAAATAGTCCTTTGGACAAGTAAGGATATTTTAATCCAATAGGTGGATATATATTTATACAGGAACTGAAAGAAATTATCTACCAACCAAAAAATCTATTTTTTATTAAAATTAAAAAGAAACAAATTGTATAGTCGTTATATATATATAATATATATAGGTATATAAATTATTTCTGTCTACCAGTCTTTTTTATAAATAAATCATAGGTAAATATAAAAAATGTAAGCCAATTTGAGGAAGACTTTAAGTTCTTTCTTCCAACTTTAACACCTCCAACCCAATGCTTTCACGACTCCTACTCATATTGATACTTTACACTGTGATAAATCCACAGAAGGTTTCTTGCACCAAAAAAGTAGACGTTAGAGTTAAAATACTGCTGGCGAATATAAAAGGATTGGGCACAAAATGGTTGGAATGCAAAAAACAAAGAAAAGGGCAGATCAGCTGTGCGGCGAGAGTCGGCCATTTTGAAAGCGGGCAGGGCAGGGGCGGCGCATGCCCGCTCCGTTTGATTTATGCCGTTAACGCTTGTCGTGCATTTTGATGGTCAATCTTGAACGGATCAGCATTATCGAGAAAAATCCGAACTCACTTTTATTATTAGTTGTTTATTCATAATACGTAGGATGCGTTGGTTGCTACATGGATAACCAAAAATTCCTTGTTATTATTATTTACATTAGGAACTATTACACCTAGTAATCTTCAAAAAGTTCTAACTTTAATTATTTTCAGTATTATTGAATCGCTAAGTCCTTATGTACTACCTAGGTACCTACTTTAATGCACTTATCTACACAATTTATGTTTTAAAAAAAAAAATTAAACCCTGTATGTTAGGGTATAAGCATCTAAGTAGGTATAATATCTGCTCAGAATTTCATGTTTATTTTAAAAGTTGAATAAATAAACGTTTGAAATTAAATTCGATCTATCTAGATTTACGGAAAATATCGCTTAACACAGAATGAGCGCTGATGGCAATTGTCATCATGACTCTTGCGCCTACTTAGGTACTTAAATATCTCCCACAGTTTGACCATCAGCGTTCTATTTAAATGACCCGACTTATACATACCTAATAAGAATATCTTTATTCCCCCGGTCTCCGGAAGGTTTCCGTCGAACAAAGGTCAATCAGGAATAGCAACTTAATTAATCGCTGCGATAAATGTACGAGCCTGTATAAATGCTGTCCAGTGCTATAAGTAAAATGTAAAATAATCCTCAACACAATTTATTACTAATTAAATACATACATAATTATGAATGCAAGTACCTACCCAGATGAAGGAAATATTTGGCGTTAATTTCCTCGTGACATTTGTCCTCGTCAGTAACATTACAATGTAAGAAACGACTGCTTAGACGAGTAACAAAGTTACATACAAACGACGAAGTCTTAAGCTAATCCAATCCTTAATGAAGCTAATATAAAGTTTATTTTAGGAGTATTTTGGGGATCGAAACTTTAAAAATATTTTGTTTTGAATTGAGACGCTACATTGTTTTATCAAGATTAGCGAAGCTTAAGAGTTCAGCGTCCTTTTCTAACACGAATAAAGATATTGAATTTTGATAAGAGCATCTCTGTCTGAACGACTTGGAGGATCAGAAAGCTATTTCAGGCTACTTGAGTCGATTCTTATGTCTAAATATATAAGAATACCTTTTTCCGCCCGTGATTTTGTGCGCGGAAAAAAATCTGCGTGTATTTCTAAGGGCTAAAATATTTAAACACATTATTTGCCGACCCACCGCGGTACTCCACTCGCTTTAGGTTTGTAACATGATGTTAAATATCTGAAATGCAAAAAAGTATTTTAAAATCGGACCAAACTTCATTTTTTTTCGAATTTCTCGCGTTCAGACATACAAACGTACATCACCTTTTTTGATCCCTTTATGGGTAGAACTTTCATCCAGTTATTTTTTGTATAATTTTCATTTTATTAATTAACAAAAATGCGATTCTTTATCGATGTAGCTAGGGGTGAAAAAAAGGCTTACAGATCAAAGTCTTTCGCAAAAGATGTTTCAAATCCGACTGGTAGTAAATAATAGGTACCTATTTCGGTAGATTAGCGCGTTTAAACATTCAATAAACAAACAAAAATACAACTAAATAAAATAGACTATTCAGCTTAATTAATAGTACAGGCAATAAGAACTAATTGTAGATATATATATTTAATTACTAACTACCATTTACAATCTGATCATACCTATGTACCTACTTGTACACTTAAGGGTCCATATCTAATAAATATGTTTTTTCTATGAATAAAGTAATAAAAATAATTTCAGTAACATAAAAAGAGCCTAATATAAAAAGCTTATATAAAAGCAACTTTAGCATAAGGAATTTTATACCAAATAAATTAAATAGTCTTAAAATAGTTGGGTATTAATTCCCTTGGATCTCTTGCAGGGCTAAAGCTTAACTTGATAATGAAGCCTACAAAATATAAGGACGGGGATAATACTGCAGTAAAGACATTCTGTATTATCTGAGCGACAAAATTTCCAGGGCAACGGAGGTTGGGCATTATCTTGCTAAATGCGAAGCGCTTCGTACGCGGATTGATAAAATATCAACCTCGTAGTTTTTCTATATGAAATAACAAAAATAGTACTTCACCTACACTTCTTAATATTGGAATACCTACCTGAGAATACCAGAGTAGGTACAAGTATAACATAAACGTATGAATGCGTGACATACTGCGCAGTGTCCAAGCATTTTTAATCCACGTGTCCAATAGGGAGGATACCAGGTAGGTAATACAGACCTTCTTTTCTGTATATTAACCCTGGAATAATTCATGCAATGTATATTGGTGGGCTTCAGCGATCAAGACAAGTGGGACCATGTCAAGGCAAGGGAATGGAACTGAAAACGCAGCTACCGTGTGTTATCACACAGTAGTTGCGTCAGATACACGAACCACTTAGAGTCATTTTTGCCATAATATGGGTGAAAAAACCCAGAGCCAGGGGCTTAATGAGAATTAAAAATCGCGGCAAAGGATTACGAAAATTTCGTATCAATATATAATATATAAGAATGAGAATGAGAATATAAATAAAATACAAGAATGGAACTCCTCTAGGGTCTATAGCAAATCACTATCAGTGTATTCGTTAGGTAATTTTATCTGTGGGTACATTGAGATTAAATTTGGTTTAGCTTTTCATAAAGTCGTATATAGTAATGAAGTAAATATCAATGATAAATTTAACACTGGGTTGTGCTACCCTAAGATTTAAGTTCATATATTAATTATCACTCTGCAACTTGCAAGTGTTTCATTAGGTAAATGAAGTGTTAGGAGCGCCGACCTAATATCAAATACGTGGATACAGTGGTTAGGAGTGAAAAAATAAAACTTAATATTCTTGGAGCCTAAATTATTATCAAGATATCAAAGATGTCCTTAAGCATTTCGCCTAGCGTCCCGGTAATTTCACAATTTCACGCTGAGACGGATATCTCGTTACTCGCCGGGATTTAGTCCCGGCATTCGGGACGCTAATGTAGCGGAACGAATCATTCGTATGTGAAAAATAATTGTAAAGTCATCCGTTGGTGAGAACTTCATATGCCTAAGCGGAAATTATTTGTTGCAAGGAAAGTTAATTTCACATTAAAATTTCTTTTAATTTTTTTAAGGGGTCGCTGTGGGAGGTGTTTGGCCACCTGCTTAAATGAATGTTTACGATAATTAGTTATAACAGCAATAAATAATATAAATGCATACAGGTATTGAACTTAATATGGTTTTTAAATAAATCGAATCTGGTTTTTTATCGTTTTAGTAAAATATAATGGCTACCTTAATTGGTACAAATGTGATTTGAAAATTTGTACTGCAGATATGAATAAACGTGGTTTTGAGTTTTGGTACTTATAGTTAAACTAATCTGCGCCTTTTTAAGCATGAGCTAAAAAAGGCGCAAACACTTTTTATTTATTTATAAGACTAAGTTTGGTATATATCTTATAAGTCTACACGAATAGACAATGAAAAAAAACAAAATAGAAATTGCAGAATGTACAAAAAATATTTGGATATATTTCATGACGTCTTAAACTTATTATACTCCTGTATCTAGCCATTATTGGTGCTAAACGTTAAAATAGCACCACGAAAAATAACCTTGTATTGCCAACAAGCGAGCGAGCGTCAGCAAATATATGAACTTAGTCTTATTTTTGTTAGTATTTTCATAATAACAAAAATAAGAGTTCATTCATGGTCCGTAGTAGTTCATGAGTATTGTAAGAGATGGCGCTGGTTTGTGTGTGGGTCAAATTAGTTAATAATATTTGTGCACAAAAAAAATCATTATTCATTTAAATTTATTCATCATAAAAATAAATATTCCTAGATATTTATATACGACAACGCACACATCGCCATCTAGCACCAAAGAAAGCGTAGCTTGTGTTATGGGTACTGAGATGAATGATGAATATTTTTATGAATAATGTACATAAATACTTATAATATACATATAAACACCCAGACATGTTTGTGTGATGACCATTCATGCTCATCATACAAACATTTTCCAGTTGTGGGAATCTGCCTTGGATTCAGAAAGCAGGGTTGCTGCAAACAATCATGCGTTTTATAAAAATGTAGCTTCTAAGGACATTAAAAGTAGCAGTGCCACACGGTGCTAGATATTTAGCCTAAACTGTATTTAAATTATTAAAGTAACAACTATTTTGTCACTGGCAGTATTGCGTCTGGAAGATTAAATTAGATTTAGGTTTTATGTTGCTCAATCCCACAAAACTCTTGTCGGCGGTGGACGATAATCCATCGCTTAGTCGTCGTTTTTTCTGCGTAAAAAACTTTTTTCTTTTGAATAACTCCCTTATTTTTTCCAGCGGCGACCCTCTTTATTCATAAGCCGCTGACGTAACTTGAAGGACCTTAAATGAATGGTTGTTCGTTGTTTTACGCGTCTATTCACAATGGTTTAGGTCGAAAACTTCTGAGATTTGCCCATGGAAAAGTACTTTCGCTACGAGATTTCGCTATGAAATCTCTGACCTATTTTTTTCAGAATCTATCCGCGTGTATGATAGGGAAAAACTTTTTTATACTGAACATAAACAAGACCATCGATTTTACTATCGACGCAAAGAAACTGAAAGATTTTTACTGCAAAAGCTCTTTTGACTTTGATGAGAAAATCTGCCTAAAGGTGTTATTTGAATAGATAACTTTAGGGTGCGATAGATTACCTGCTCTTCATTTTTGAGAATAGTTTTTATCGCATAAAGGTACTTTACAAACTGACGTAGCTATATGTAAATATATAACTTATCTTAATTAGATATTCCGATATAACTAATAAATGCAATTATGGATTTCGTATTTAGTATTGCATCCGTAGGTAGACCGATCTGCATGATACAAAGTAAAAGTTAATTAGTCGCCGTACTATAGCTGTGTTAAAGCTGGGAATTTGTACAATAAATTTTAGCAATATTTTATAGTTACTAGGCTATTTGCGTAAATTCATATGTTATGTAGTTTAATTAGTGCAAAGCTACAATAATAAGTAAGTAAGTTTGGTGATTGCAGATTATCCACATTAACTTATTTAAATTATTAAGCTAATAATATGTTATTTCATAGGTGCCTTAATAAATATCAAAAACAAATAGGTGAGTACAAGCCAGACAAAATAACATTTCTTTGTTATTTCTTCCTAGGGACCAAGTCTACTTACAGTTGGGAATAGTTAAGCGAAAAATTTGAATACAGACGTCGTGTCGCTTAGTTTTGCAGTAAAGGAGTCCAAGATGTTCGCTTTATGAGTTTGGCTAAAATGCTGCTTTGCTAGAACACTGTTTAGTTTATACGAAACGAAAGTGAAGTATCCCACCCAGTTCGAGTCAAATAGCCACCTCTCTGAGAAAATGCTACGGGCGGTCGTTTCTACGGGAATGAAAGTCTGGATACCTTATTTCGTGTATACATTGCAATTGAATTGTGACTGAGATTTGTATAATAATCAGATATGAGATTAATTTCCTTAAAGTACGTTTTCTTCTTTGAGTAATTAAGGAAATCATCTGCCAAATATTTCATTCCCCATTTAAGCTAAGCCTGTGAACCAATGTTATGGTTTATTAAGTACTATGTGATGACAAGCTATAGGCAGTAAGAGAATATATATAAAAGAATAAATTACTTAAATCGTTTTGTTTTCATTAGCGAAATAGAACACAAACCTTTTCTGTCACTTAATAGTTTATTAAGTCAATAGGTATTTAACGGTTTATCAACCTTATGAAGAAAAACAAGAATATGAAAGCACTTAACGGCAGTCAAAAACTTGATCTCGAATTGAGAATGTAGATGAGAATACATTTATATATAAAGCTAATTTCCCTGACTTTGTCTACATTGAATATATTTTCCAGCTATAGGAATAAAACCATAGAAACTTTTCTCTATCTTCAGCTCTTGGATACCTAGAGCCAATTTTGTCAAGAAATTTGGAATACATATATCTACATATCACTTTTTAGAGAAATTTGGAATACATATCTTCTTTTGTCAGGATAATTATTATATTAGGATATAAATTGTCGGCCTGTTGGTCGAAATTTCAACATGATTTCATTAATTTGACAGAGATAACAGATGCGGTCTTTATAAGATAAGATAAGATAAGATAAGATAGATATACAGACAGACAAATACACTGTCGCTATAATAACATTACTGAACCGTTGTATGGATTGATACATAGTAAAAGAAGTTGCGATGGTATTTTTATTTCCATCGCCAGGGTCACGAATTCTTGCTATTCTTTGTATTGATCGATACGTAGTAGGTACCATTATCGGGCCTCGGAGGAAACTTGCTCAAGTCCGTTACATACAAATGTCTTTCATTATGTTTTCGATGTTTCGTCCGAAATACGGTCGGTACGCAGCTATTGTGCTTTAACTTATTTTGCGCATCAGCCTTAAAAAATTTACTATCTAATTCTGTTTCTATCTTAAGGCATTACAAAGCTTTCTATATTTAGCCGTTATTCTAGTGAATTGCAGTCATTTACTTTGAAAAACATAAGCAATAATCACAGAACTAAGAACGTTCAGAAACCATGTACTACCACCACCACGACTATTATTGAAGCACCAAAAACCACACCATTTTGTCAGATGGCGGTTAGTCACTTTATACCATTTAGCAGTTGATAGTAATAATTTAAGCTGTAATGTTCTAAACGTTCACCAAAAAATTGGAAAATGGGAAAAAGTTTGTCAGCTAGCAACATTCCGCGGATAAGAGGTGAGATGTGCACGGTGCGTTTTCACTGTTTTTGGATACAATGCACTGCATGCAATAATGCCTGAACTAGGGTTCTGTATGTTCTTTATTCTGTGCCAATAATATTAACCTTTAAAAGCGACGAGGTAATGTCATAAGTCACGTGACCTTAAATAGTTCCGCGGATGAGCGCCGTGACGTATACGTTACAGCCTGCCCAGACTGCCCAGAGAGTAGTATTTGTATGAACAGCTTAGACAAATAAAATAACTATTCTGTACCAACATTAAAATTTCGAGTGTCAAAAAAAAAGAAATATGGGCAGTTCAATTTGTGTTACGATGTTTTTTATTCAATTTTATCACGGTAAGTTTAGTGTTTTTTGTTACAACTATGTTAGTGTATGTCGATAAAGTAACAATAAATCTATTTTAGCAATTTTGTCGACGTATTTTTATCGCTATCAAACTCGAATACTGGCATGATAAATTTAACTCATTTTATTTGTATACCACATGAACAAAAAAAGAATAAAGAAGCAGAACACATGAGGTGGCCTTATCGCTTAACAGGGATCTCTGCCAGGCAACCTTAGAAAAATATAAAGTGCAGCATGATTGTAATGGGCAACAAATACTCATTCGCAATAGTTATTTATACAAATTATAGTAAAATTCTGATTATAATACGAAGAAATAATTCAAAAGCAAATATAACAAAAGTCACAAGAAAAAGCCGTTTCGAAATTCAAATCAAAATCACGCGAATGTAAGCTTCATCCGTAGGTTCTTCGTTAGTATAAAATTTTGTGTCGCAATTGTTGCATTTTTTCCGTTTGTATATAATTGATTTTAGACTTCAGCTTGTGTAAATCACACAGGAGTTAACAACTTAGAATAAGTTTACTAGATTGTTATTTAAGTATAGTAGATGTAAGCTTTTTATCGTTTCCTCTTAGATCAGAATCAAAACTTATGTACAAATTGGTTAGAACATATTTAAGATTAAGAGAATGAATATCTGTACATAACTAACAGAGCGACATAGTCACATTATGTGACTAAGCTCTTTTAATAAAGAGAATAAAAAAAAACAGAAATGAACCTGTTCAGGTTAGTTCACGATTCCAGTTTTCTTGCGCCAACTCTGCCTAACGCGTGGACACCTTAATTCTTAATTTATCAAGCTTTTACAGTCCACTACGGCAAGAACTACTTGCTTTTATGAAGGTGGACGGTGGTAGCAGTTTCTCTACCATGGTAGAATAGAATAGAATAGAAAAACTTTATTGCAACACAACACAGTAGGAAAAATACAAGGAAAACAGTAAAAATACTTAGTGCTAGGGTGCAAAGGCGGCCTTATCACTAAAAGTGATCTTTTAAAGGCTACCTGAGCGTACGAAGCCGATAAAAAAGTGGAAAGTTGATGGTGCATAAAGTATGTTACAAAAAAATTAAATAAACTTACATGAACATACTATATTTACATATTAACTACAAAAATACCGATATAAATTTATATATACTATAATAGATATTTATGATATTCAAAAATTAGCAATGTAGAACTCTATTACTAAGTAGATATGAACCGATTAAATTAAAGTTACTTATTTATAAAGCAGAAACGTCTCTGCGTAAACACTAGGTACTTAAAAAAATTGCTTACCCCATAACCGTTTGAACTCAGTCATCAATATTCTATACCAGTTTGTTTGTTATTTATTCCATCATTTTCCTCGAAGGACGAAGAAAACAAAAGGGAACAGAATAGCTCTGTTATTTAACTCGTTTCCGATACGGCCTCTCGTATCGACGAATCAAATTTCCTCTCCTATAGGAATAAGTCTGAGAGGTCTCGCTCTACACGAAGATGACAGGCGACCGGGGAATAACAATAGGTAAATTTATGTAAATGAACACTCTCTACGCAACAAAAAGGAAATGAGGAGCTGTAGTGTACACGGTTTGATAGTCAAACGGTTCTATGAAAAGATATATTTTTTTAATTTATTTCTGTCTAGGGATAGGTTAGTGGGTAGCAAGTCGATACCTACATTGGATAGTTTAGCTTTGTATTTTAACGTTTTTAGTAAATAATAGATGTCATCATTGGAAGGCTTGTAGCTTCTATATCTCAAGGATTTAGGTCCTCGTTCGCACGAACGCTTTTCGAACGATTTGACACGTGATATGTTTAAAATTAGATCGTATGATTTCTCTTCACATGGGATCATTTTGTTAAAGCAGGATTTTAAATTCGGTTATAATGGCACAAAGTAAATATTTAAGCGCTTATCCACAAAAAGCGATATAACATTTTTAAGCGCTTTTTTACGTTGCTAGATAAATACCTACACAATTATAAACTACCCGGCCAAAGAATGCTATCGTTTGAAATCTAAACACCTATGTTCAAAACATGTTGAATGCGTACCTTCCTGCTAAGTCTTCATTCATGCTGGATATGTGATTGAAATGTCTATAGATTCTTAGAGGTTGATTATAGATTCTTAGTTGTATTTCATTTTGTTATTTTAAATAAGGTGCTACTCAAAAACTGATGTGTATGTCCAGCTTCACCACGCTACAACTAGCGGCATTAACCAAACCAAAACCTTTACAGAAATAAATATCTTAGGTGTTTTATTTTGCAACAAAAGCAAAAAATTTTTTTAAAGATCGTTCTAACTACCTACCCACTTAAAATGCGTATCGGATCATCACGTCGCGTCGGTCTGTGTGAATTTACCCTAACTCACTAATATCCGGTGGCTTCAATATATTGTTTTGCAATATATTATTTAATGAAATAATAATTTAATATAAGAATTAGGTAAGCTGAGAGCGAAACAAAGTAATTTTGGTCGTGAAAAGGCAGCCATTGGCTTGCACAGACTACGCACTAGGCGAACTTAAAAAGAAAAATTTTCGGGAGACAGAGTTTATTAGCATGTACGGAATGCACGTCACTGGTCGATAGTGTGTTAAGTACTTAACTAGCCACAGCAAATGCCTCCTAGCCGACACCAACATATGATATTTAAAGAAGTGGAGGTTCATCTGGTAGAAAAATTACTGCTGCCTTTCCAGAAAAATGTGCAAGATAGTTTATCGGTATGAAAATGCCATGATGAGCTATGAAACTGAATGATCTTTTCGGTGAAGACGAGGGCCTCTTACCTTCAAAGCTAGGCAAGAATTATTTGACAGACAACTGGCAAGCAATTCATGCATCGCACGCATAAATGCCGATCACATATCCCAAACGCACACACTTACCGAGCAACCCTACATTCTCAGCGCACATCCCAATCATACCTAAGTGTAAATAAAATACATACCTAAACCCCATGTCATCAGAGCTTAGCTTTGCTAAGCCATTAAAGTAAGGCAACTTTATTCGACTGTTTCAAAAACATGCCGTATTGTATTTGGCCTTAATCAGCACTAGTAGAAACTATAGAAAGGAATAAATTTTTTATAAGCCTAAAGTTTATTAAAAAAGGAGTTGGTTTCATCTGACTTTTCCTTTCACTAATCGCTATTAAATAAATATAACCAAAGCCGTAGTTCTAGTCAGCTATATAACTTCTTTCGTTGGACTATTTTATGGAGTTTCGACTACATAGACAAACTTTCGGTAGTAGTTGGGTACATGCGACGAAGTTGTTATATCATTTTTACCGCGGTGTTTTCTTCACGAAACTCGCAAAGTTACATCGCTAATATTGCTTTTCCAACCGACAAACATGTCTGTATTCGCTAAAATTCCCTTCAGTGGAGCCACTTTAAAATATCTAAATACATTGTTGCATTTTACTTTTGTTAGATTAATGTACCTAGATGAGTAGTAGTAGAAGTAGTAAAAGCATTCTACGTACCTGCTTCCTTCAAAATATATTTATTACATTAGAATTTTTTTTTAATAATTTTCTTTTGAATGAATCAGATACATTTACTTAGTAGATATTTGTTTTTTGTAATGTGATTCAACCTTTTCCCCATTTGAAATAAAAACGGATGAGAGACAAGTGAAACAAAATAGCTTTTGAATTGTATCGTTGAGTTATTTATTACCTACATTATTATTCTCGAATAATTTTTGGTTTTTAAAGAATTTTTTTTTCCAAGGAATTTAAATCGGTCATTAACACTTCTTTAAAAACCAAAAAGAATTCAAAAAATAACGCATGGAGGTTTATCTAAGTCCTTGTAGTTTTTTGTTTACACAAAAAGTACACAAGTATACACAGTATACCTTCATATAGCTCATGGAAAGCGTTCGTCGGCGCAAACACGAGTTCCATGATTTGTTCTCTCGAAAACTGCTCAAAGAAGTTTTCACTCCAAAAAATGCAGATATTTTCAGTAGTAAAGTTCGTTTATTTTGTATTTCTGACTAAACAAACAAAAATACATTTGTAAGGTATACGTATATTCTGCGACACATCCACAATATCTGCCAATTTCATTTCTCCTCCCTTCCCTGGAGCGCAGTAAACACTCCACCCACCTCTCACCCACGTTTGTATTTGTCTGATATTCTAAGATACACAGTAAAACCAACTTAACAAGAACCCTAAGCAAAGCTATTATCTCTTTAAAAAATATTTATCTTAGAATTTTTAATTTCCTAATAACTGACTAACTGACTGACTAAATACCAAAGCAAAGCTTAAAAGGCAAACGGTGGACAATTTAATTTTGCACATTAATTCCTCATTATACGTAGATATTGTAACGTATATAGATGGGAAAGGATTTTTTTTTAAATAAATGTATAAGTTGGTTTATGAAAAACCTTCTTTCATTTAACATTTGGATACCTAACTCGTAAGAGTTTACATAGGGCACTAAAGGTTAATTCTGTGAATGCTATCTCGACAAACGTTTTGTCTAGAAAGTTTTCAAGAAAAGCAGACAATGAATGTTTGCGACGAATTGTTGCACATTGTATTAATTCAATTGTTAAATTATACATCTTATTTTACTTTAGTGTGGAGGTACCTTCATACTAAAAGGTGTACATTTTTATGTGTTAGTACCTACCTATCATAACTTAAAGATAGTCTAAAAAAATGCCTCCTACAATCAAAGTGACTAAATCCCCCCCTACCTAAGGATCCAAAAAACGCTCCATGCTCCGCTCTACTCTAGGTACTAATAATTATATCGATGCAAAATATAGCAGACCTAATTACTCTATACTATTCTTGTTCTGATTTACCTATAAGTTGTATTTTTTTTTATTCCCCTAAAAATGCTCCAACAGCTTGACTGAAGTATGGCAGCTATAGTAAACCAATAACTACGTCTAACTAAGTTTCTACGGGGCAGCGTACTGGAACGCTGAGTCGCTTGGCGGCACGTCTTTATCGGTGTGTGGTAGCTACGGTTCAAGCCAGACCCGACCAGACCAGGCAGGAGAAAATAGAGAAATTATAAATTTCCTAAATTTCCCCTGCATGGAATCGAACCCGGTACCTCTCACAAATGACGAGAGTTCACGCTACTATGGCCAGATACAGGGTGGTCGATATCTGTAAAATAAATTCTAGGAGCATATGAAAGTTCCCCGCTATTGAAACACGTTCAATGTTCGACACACTAACGAAGCAAATACATCAAATAACGCCCCTCTTCAAACAATCGGGACAAGCATCACCCTTATTGGTTACAAGGGCTCTTCACACTCGATCAGTGTTTGCTCGCACTCATTAACTGTGTTTGTGTGAAGCCTAATTTACGACATGTTTGCATTCCGTAAGACCTTGCTAATTGACCTATACTGAAAGATTTACAAACGTGTATACCTACATCAGTGTATTGAGTACGTCATTCGGCAGATATAAATAAAACATAGATACCTACACGCAGCTTTCAAAGAATTAGAATATTTACGACAATGTTGATTCGTAAGTATGGGGTACCTTGGTAGCAATTGCTTTAGGCCATTCTCAAGATAGGTATTGGAAAATGGAAATTAATGTTAAAAGAGCAATTAATGTTGAGGTTGCTTCTTCTCGGTAAAATTTGCTTTCCAAACAGGTGGTAGAGTCACCTTACAAAACGACCCGTAGGTACCTAGGTCTAGAACTGATTTACCTATTTTTGTATGTAAATGAATTATTTTACTTGTGGTAACCTACCTAAGGTATAGGACCACACAGATTGTATATATACAATCTGTGTGGTCTATTTTAATTGAAAATGATAAAGGTTTTCAAATCTTTAACAGTAAAATGTTTTCCAATTAAGTAAATTGATGCTTCAATTCAAAGTGTAGTGCTAAAACGTCTATAGGAAAAAAAAATAACCAAAAATCAGCTTTTCAAACAAAAAACAAGTCCCGTTACTCCTGTATAAAATTTATTGATAGACTTTATTTGGCAGTAAAATCTTTCAAGTCTATATCGATGCTGGAATAGCTTCTGTTTTTTAGCGCTACCGAAATCACTTGGCAGAGAATCGGAATATCGGGGCAATATTTATTTTTTTGGCGACATATAAAATAAGACGGTCGCATTAATTTATATGACCGCATATATATCTGTTGACACTGATCCTTAACAAGCATGACCCAAATACAATTGCTGCTGACAGCGGATTTATTCACTTGGTTGCATAATTCGACATTTACACTCTTACACAGTCGGGTTTCTCCGATTTACGTTTTGGCATACCTTCCTGCCTACATATTGTAAATGAACCTTGTAATATTTATCAATACAAACACTTGAAGGTTCAAAAATTACGCAGAATATTTATCACCTATTGATTTAATTAATATTCCTAATCAATACCTATAAATACATTTTGGCAATTAAACGTCTACCTATATCTAACACAATGTAATTTAGTTAGAGGCTTAGCAAATACCGGTTCTAATCCCGGGCCTTGAATTCTTGCCAAACAACTGAACCTTAGGCTGAACGTAATGAGATTTCTGTCAAAATTTCCGGGTCGTCATTAGTCAATCGCTGCGTTCGGTCGCCAAGTGTATTTACTCAATACGACACGTTTTCAGTGACGACCAGTATTCAGTTAATTAGTAGTAGAGCTTTTTGTGACAGAGCTCGTCCGACCACCATGCTTGTTTTTGCCACTAAGTAATTGTCGTTGTAATTACACTTACATAATGTTCACATCTACGCCTCAGGTTTATATGCTCAGGGACAACACTGTGCAGGAGGTGTTTCTTGCATGCCCTGCGAAGAGTTGCTCTTTTTATCGGCGATGATTTCCTACTTACCATCAGGTGGGCTATATGCTTAGTCCATCAACTATTAATTTTAAAATTATCGTAATTTGGTATTAATAAACTGAGAAAATGTTCACTATACGGTTATTCTTGCGGTGTAAAATTAGAAGTTACGGAAAATATTTAATGCAGTAAAATAATATGGTACAATAGATATCTACGACATACTATTTTTTAGGAATTACTGCGGAACTATCTTTCGCACAACTTATAAGGTATTGATAACTATTTAATTATCTAAATAATTTCGACAAACCCTTACATTTCTTACATTGCTATACGAGTAGTTAAGTATAAAATACATGGCATATGTTACGGAATCCACGAGTTATTCTCGATGTTGTGATCTTAAAAGTGGCTTACCAGAAAAGTATATAAATACTAAGAACATCTTGAATAATGATGTCGTTTAAGTGTTCCTTATGTAAAAACATTATTAAAAAGAAAAATAATAATAGATAAGTAAACAATATTTTATGATAAAATTCAAATTTTGCTCAACGATGAATGATGCTGCTGACTACAGTCAATGGAGTAGGGATTCAAGCGGCACAAGACCGTAGAATTTAAAACTTCCTTCATAAGACCTTTATCTAGCGGTAGACGTCCATTAGTTAACTTTGACGGTTGATTGGTTGATTGGAAGAGAGCGGTGGCATAGAGACATTAGAGAGCATAAGGCCATTGGCCGTGGAAACGGATTGGTTTTACTGCAAGGCGCGTCAATAGAATTATTTTTCATCAAAGATATATCGTGTCGTTTTCGCCTCGCACCCATAAACTGGTCCGTACTGTAATGGCGGCCGGGAATCGGATGGAGTCATGGCGATCCCGGGTAACGACGGGTTGACCATAGACCAATATTATGTAAAGTTACACGCTCGAATAAGTTAGGTTATCTTGAGTTTGTAAATTGAGTTGTCAAAGGAAAGAACTTAGTAACTTAATTTTATAGTTCATAGTAGATCTACGTAACTATAGAAAATAATGTTATTATGTTTTAATAAGATAACGAAAGAGAGTTCTCCATAGTCAAAATAAAGGTGTGTGGAGTCCACCAATCCGCACTGAGCCAGCGTGGTGGACTACAACCTTAACCCCTTCTCATGATGGAAAAAGAATCGTGCCTTGTGTTGGGCTGGAAATTGGTTGATATGATGATGATGATGATACAGATATAAAGCAGAAAGTATATTTGATTGCTCTGGACTAGCAAACATTTTATTATACGCGGTAGGTAGGTATGTCAGTAAACAGATCTTTTTTTATTATTTGAAAGCTTTCTTCGATTTTTGTTAATAGTTATTTGGAATTGTTGTAGACTATGCGTCTAGACATAATATTAAGAGCTCACATAAAAATATTATTCATATTAGGTAGAAAGATTAATAAACATACCTACCTAATTTTCGTCAGATGATTGTAGACCGGTTTACAAATAAAGATATCTCGCGCATAGTGCTTCTTAATTATCATAGTAGGTAGGTACAAGGTATTCTTGCGTAAACGACGACAATGTACCCAAGAATCTAAATAAATGTTTGCAGCCATCATGCGCCTATTTTAAATCTAGCCTAAAACAAACGAAAACAAAATCCTTGTAAGTACAAGGTAAAAAGTACAAACATGGCACCAATATGCGACATTTAGGTTACGCCTCTCCTCGTATATCCCATGTTACACCTCGCACGACCAAATGAGACCATTACTCTACCCTTACAATGCACTTTTGAAAAAACAACTTTATTTTTGTCTAGCATAGAACTCATTTTCATTTGCAACGTAGGTAGAAAGTAAAGTGCACAGACAGGCGTTTTTGGAATACGGTTCGGATAATAACCTATATCTAACACATTACTCTGTACGCCTAACATGAAAGCGAGGATTAATTTTTAGGGCTAATCTTACCTGATTAAACATTCAGAGGGTATTATATCGATATGCTAAGTTTTCTACACTACTAATGAAAAGTAGGTAGTAGATAATATTTTTTATTAAACACTTTATTTGTATACCACAACATTAACATATTTAAAATATAACAAAAACAGAAACATATCGAAAGAAGTAGTAATACAAAAGGCGGCCTTATCGATTGATAGCGATCTCTGCCAGGCAACCTTAGAATTAGGAAAAAAAAAGAAGAGGAGAATAGACTGCTGGTGGTACAAATATTAAATACATACATGCGAATAACTACATGCTAATATATAAACTAGTGTACACAAATAGACAAAAAGTAAATAATATAATTAATAAATAATAATAATATAATAATAATAATAATAAATAATATCTACACCAAAGGAAAAATATCTTCATATATATACTAGGTGTTCGTGAGGAAATCAAGCTTGAGAGTTCTACATAATAATAAATATATATATAACAACAATACATACAACGCCACCTGGGCTAGGTAAAGAAAGCGTAAAGCATTCGGTGGCGCATTGGTATACACGCAAACTTCGTGCGGAAGGCACTGGTTCGAAACCTACCACGGCTATTGGCTTTTTCCCTCGCAGAGGTCCACCACGAGGTGCCCAAATCACCGTCCAGGGTGTTCAGGTGGAAATTAAGGCCCAGATGAAGTACCTGGGCCTCACCCTGGACGGACGGTGGAGTTTTAAAGGGCACTTCGAGCTGCTTGCGCCCAGACTCGTCGGAGCGGCAGCCGCTCTGGGGAGGCTTTTGCCCAACATCGGGGGGCCGGACTCAGCCTGCAGGCGCCTGTATGCGGGTATCGTCAGGAGTATGGCGCTGTACGGGGCTCCAATATGGGTGCACGCATTGTCTCCGCAGAATATAACACTCCTGCGGAGACCGCAACGCGTAATCGCAGTGCGTGCGATCCGGGGCTACCGTACGGTGTCTTGGACGGCATCCACACTCCTTGCTGGCGACCCGCCGTGGGACCTGCAGGCTGAGGTGCTTGCACAGGTGCACCGCTACCGGTCAAGTGTGAGGACTCGAGGGGAGAGACCAGGACCCGAGGAGATTGGGAGACTCCGTACCCTCGGAAGGGAGGTCCTGGTCCAGAGATGGAGAGAAGACCTCGAGTCCCCGGTGGCGGGCATCTGGACGGTGGAGGGCATCCGGCCCAACCTAGAGCGGTGGCTGAAGCGGCGCCATGGCGCGCTGACGTATCGCCTCGTGCAGGTGCTTACCGGACACGGCTGCTTCGGTAAATACCTGCACGGGATCGCGAGGAGGGAGGCCTCGCCGATCTGCCATGAGTGTGACGCGCCTGAAGACACGGCGCTCCACACCTTGGCAGTATGCGCGTCATGGGCCCCGCAAAGACACGCAATGGTGTCACTCCTGGACGGTGACCTCTCGCTGCCGAGTGTTATCAATCTGATGCTCGGCAGCGAGGAGGGATGGTCTACTGTCGCCTCCTTCTGCGAAGCCGTAATGGGCTTGAAGGAGGCCTCGGAGAGGGAGAGAGAGCAGGCGGCTGATGCTCTTCCCCTCCGAAGAAGGAGAACAGGTGGCAGGAGGCGCAGATATGCGCACCTAATGCCACCTCCGTAGACACCATTGCGTGCCTCCGACGAGTGCGCCGGGGCGTCAAAGTTGCATGCGACCGCGATCCTTTGACGCCCCAACTTGGGCGCGGGCGGCTCCGCTGGGTTTTAGTGGGTATTCTGGCTGATACATCATCGGCCAGCGAGTCCCACATACCCTGCTGGAGGCTGCACAGTTTTGGCTGCGCAGCTTCCAGGAGGGATGCCTAAACGCATTTCCCAGCGACAAAAAAAAAAAAAAAGGTAAAGAAAGCGTAGCTTTTGTTATGGGTACCTACTAAGATGACTTATGAATATTTTTATTAATAATACACATAAATACTTATATGATATACAAATAAACACACAGACACTGAATACATTAATGTTCTTCACACAAATATTTTCCACTTGTGGGAATCGAACCCACCCATGCAGTAATCGGCCGTCACAATAATGTTCTCATAAGGTGGTTAACCTTTTGGACCACGGCCTGCAACTCTTTTGATATTATTTGTCCACATAGATGGTAGTCTACCAAAGCTGCATTTTAAATGGCTTGCAACTAATTACAGCTAAGATCCGCCCCCATAGCCATCTTACCGCAACTTATTTAACTCTATCGGTTATTCTATAGTTCTATGGAACTCCTGATTCCTGATTTATTTCAAGAAGGTTAATGGTTCATGCAAATTCAATCCTACTATCGTGAAAGTTCATAAGGTTGTATGAATGGATGTCTTTCTTTTCCCGTAAGAACTATTGAAAGGATTTTGATAAAACTTTATAGTATATTTACTTTAGTATAGATTATACATTAGAATAACACATAGGCCATATAATAATAAATTTCAAGTAAGCTAGAAAAAAAGCTGCCATCGGAGAGCTAAGATAATTAATAAACCTTACTATAATAGAAATATATTAATGAACAATTTCAAAGTGCAAGTATTGTCAGTTAGCTACCTACCTATAAAGATGTATAGAGTCTGCATGAATTGTACGTACCAAACTGTCTACAGAAGACAATGTAAAGTCAGTATGACCAAACAAAATGGAAATTAAGAGAAGAGCTTATACCACTTAATTCCTTCATCGCTAGCTACTTCTCCAGCGAAGTTTATTTTACAACTTTAATCTCATTTCACTCTCAGCGGTATATCGATCGCCCGAATCAAGCTATGAATAATCCCAATGGAGCTCAGTTGAACAAACTGTCATTACGAGTGTCTTACGTCTGCTTATACTTCATATATCCAATCCCACTATCCTGCAACGACGGGTCATGGCCGCTTAAAGCCCTTGAAGACGTTTAGACTAGGCTTTTGTTACATAGCGGATAGCGGAAGCGATTATTAAATCATAATCTCCATCACTCATCATCCTCTACTTATTAATGTCCAATGAGAGAAGAGGGGAAAAGGAGAGGGAGTTATAGCGCCTAGATCCACCACGATGCGCCATTACAGATTGGTGGTTTAAATCAGCCTTGCTATTCAAGGATTTACTTATAATTCTATACATTGCCTTTGTAGATTATTTTACATAGATAATAAGTGGCACTTTCTTGCTCCCAACCTATTTATATACAAAAAACACATGATCAGTTGCGTTGCCCCGTTGTTGTGTGATAAAAGTATTAACCAACAAACAGTTCGCATTTGTTTTTAATATTTTTATCTGATATTCAGGTCCAATCTCATAGACTGTTTTGATGTCTGTCTTGCCACTATGATCCCCGGTGGCGTAAATATGGTAATTTATATTTTCTTAATTTTCTTTGTGTGTAGGTCTGGTTGGAGGTTGTTAGCCATGGCTACCACCCTACTAACTTACAATAATTCAAAATTGATTTATTTCAAGTAGGGCTACTATAAGCACTTTTGAAACGTCAAGGAGGTATGTCTGTTTGTAGTGACTCTACCACTTAAGCTGTAATATAGAAACCGATTAGGGCCTAGGTTTGCGGTTTTCCCGCTACCATCTTTTGTAACTATAATCAAATTAGGTACCTACTAAGTAAATTAATAAAATAAACGAGTTTTCAATTAATTGCATTTAAAAAGATTTATTTACCTGCCTTTTTTATCTTCAGACATTATCAATTAAGAGAACTGAAAGATCTGAAAGTAGAGTTACCGTCTTCAGTAAAAATATGTATTGTGCTAGGATAACGAACTCTAAATATTATTCTGAGATTGTTGTGATAAGACTGATTCAGAGATATCATTATGTTCTTTTATAAAGTACAGCAAAATGGTTGCAGAACTAGGTAGCTGAATTCGCTAAGCTTATGACTAAAAACATACCCAAAATTAAAGCTCCAATCGGTGCGCTCGGCCAAGCTCATAAATCGTAACGAGTTCATGATTTATGCTCCGACTATTCCCTGCATATTTTTAGTTACAAAAATCTTTAGGCTGAAACTGATAGGGCGCATCTAATGGAAAACAATACGGGAAGTTGAGAGATATACCCAAAACTGATTCAAACGTTAGCTACTCTTACTTCTTGAATAACTCAGTACCTACTAAATATTCATTTGTTTCAAGTATGCTTAAAATAAGCATTTTTGAAACGTCAAGTGGGTATATCTGTTTGTACTGCCTGTACCACCGCTGGTAGATTCTGCGGAGAAGAAGTTTGCAAGAAACTCAGCATTTGCTCCTTTCCAACGTCATATAATGCATTAAATGTGTTTTGATAAATTGTATTGGCGTATGCATAGGTAAATCTAATATTACCTTCGGTATCGTGTTATGAAAGCATTATTTAATTATTATTTATCTATATAAGGCGTCTACAACCTACCGAATCTACAAATTATTCTTGTTCTTTATTTATTTGTGTCTTAATGCAGTTATTTTAATAGTTTATCTAAGCAGACTAACGGATATCATAATTAAGTATCCAGGTATTGTTTTTATTTTTTTGTTTAACTTAGATAGGTACTAACCAGTCTACGGTTGATATTATGTCGCTCAAACGGGATCATTAGGACAGCGCGGTTTCTTCTCTTGACATAATGTGATTTTCTTATTTTATAGCCAATTATACGGAAAAATCGAGCTCCCTTGGGTGGGTGGGCTTTTACTGTGAGATTTTTCTTATTTTCTCTTCATTTGGTATTTTATTACCTAATTCTTTGACATTTAAATAGGCAGGTGCAAGATTTTTTTATTTACTGTAGTTCAATTCAATCAGTATCGCGTATTTAATATAATTATGTTGTTAGGATAGGTTTCCTAGTGAAATAAAATGTTATCTACTAATATAATAGTTAACCGTAATATTGACCATGTAGGTCAATATTACGGTTAACTATTTATTATCAAATGAAATAACTGGCATAACCATCGAGTTATACTTAATCTAAATAGTTTAAGTTTTTAATGTGGATGTTATAGATGTACTTAAGTGATGTTAACTTTAAAAAACTTATCTTATACAATTATAACAAAAATTTAAAAAAAAACCTACTTTGAGATTGCCTTCAACATACACATTATTTTGGTCATTGAATTCAAAGCAAATAACGAACTAGGTACTAACGTAATGCAAAGCTTTTGTGCAGTGAAATAACTCTAACCCTTTTTTGCATATTGCATAAAAACTACTTCCTTTGACAATGATTTGTACAACTTAAACTGGAGCAAAAAGTGTCCTTAAAATCATCAATAACGTTACCTAGAAAGGGTTTAAACATTGCGGTTAACTGTTAAACAATCGGTACAGTTATTGCGTGAGGTTTATGGCTGAGCTGTAAATCATTGGAGAAAAAGTCTGTGACGTCAGAGGCCGTAAATGTTTAACGGCGATACCGATCAGCTGAGGTGTGAGGTCGCTAGCGCCGATGACCCTTAAGTTGTGGTGATGCTGGCACACGGGTTTGACTTGATATACACATTTATTTAAGACTAAGATACCAAAAAAATATTTAAATAGTACAAAATACTTAAAAATTGGTTATATCTAACAATTACTTTTTGCCTGTCGGTGGGTAATCATTTGATAGTTAAGAAACTAGATAAAGTTGCTACCAAATAGTTGCTAGGCTATCTAGCGATGTTGACTCATCTATCAACTCTTTATGTTTAGTTCGTGCTTTACACTATCTCATCCTGTTTATCTTAAGCGTTTATCCTAATAAACTCATAACACCATATTGACATAAAAATGTACCTACAACTACTATAAAGACGAGCCAAAATGTAAGTTACAAAATGCTTTGAACGTTTAAAACTATACCATAAAAGTTGGAGTTTGAGCGATTAAAGAGTGTGAGTATGGTCGTTGGTTTGAAAAGCGATTTGTTAAAAGCTTGTATTGTGCTGACCACGGGAATAATGCGCGAACATTCGGGTAGACTCGCCAATAGAAGCACGCCGCCGCGCGCATTTGTCAATCTCATATCATTATAATGAGCACATTAACACTGTAACTATAAGAAAATCAATCAAGACGTAAAGTAACGCTGCAGTCTAAGATATAAATGCGCTAATCTAGGAAGTCAGATTACTGTATCCATACGTCTACTTAACCGGTTATAACTTGGCATTGTTCTAGAATGCCTAATCGCTTTGCGCTATGTTTTTGCTAGGGACGTGTCAGGCGTGCCTGCCTACCTAAAACTGCCTGATTCCTTTATTCAAAACACGTTAACAATTCTCACAATCATACTTGGACGGCCTGTTGTCGGCTGTCTAATGCGCGTGCGCCTAACCCATGTTCAAATTATGTAACCTCAGATATATGGATACCTATCTAGCATAAAATGGGTAACCTCGGTGGCGTGCATAGAAGGTATGCACAAGGTATGAATATGATATAAAATGAAGAAAATCTCTAGAACGAGTTATAAAACTTAATGGTAGGCTTTTTATAACACTTTCAATTCCTTCCTTTAGTTTTTTATAACTCGTACTACAGTTATTTTCATGTTAAATCACCTGCCCGCTTACTGCATATCCTATGCATTCCCCGTGTGCAAGCCTCTAGATATTCTTATACCTATCTATGGTAGTATTAAAGGAGTTTCAGATAATACAGATAACAGCTTACCTATATTATCGTAGCTAGGCATGAGTATTTTATCTGCTATTACAAAGGTGTAGACAGGTAGATAAACAACAACGTTGTGTTAATTGTTAATGCACGGTGCACCTACCTAATTTAAATTGTTTTATAGATACAACGGTTTTATATTTGTAATTTGTACTTACCAATTAGTTAAATACACATAAGCCAAAACAGAATAATAAAAAAAGGCTGAGAAAATCAACATAATTAAGCGATTGTCATAATTAACTTCCGCAATTACGTAACAAATTTAAGATAAAAATCTCCGAATGTCTTAATTTGCTTGGTTTTAGCCAAATAATATTTGGATAGATAAATATTTACCTACTCGTTTCAATTATCTTCATAATAGGTACCTTAGTATCTACAAATTCAATGTCATATCTACACTTCGGTCATAGAGACGGCTACAAATAGGAAACAAACACAAGACACCTTACTGACGGAGGCAGCTTAAGCGTAGTTGAAAACATCTATAGTTGTATTGGTTTATTTTCGTTATGGCTGTAACTATTGATTTTGAAGGAATTTTACCATAACTTCTCTTATACCCCGTGGAAGTTGTAGGCTTCATTTTACGTAGCGAAATCCTTAACCAATTTAGTGACAACTTTTACAGTTGCGTAAAGATATTTATTTGAACGGAGTAAGGCTGAGTAATTGTAGTCTTGACTCAGCAAGAAACGGAAAAACAGAAATTCAGCGCGGACCAAGTATTTAAAAGAATTAAATAAAGTTGGCAGACATCTATCTATAGTGGGTGGAACTAAAAATACTCATAACTAGCAGAAACAGAAACATTAACTAAAAAGTAGTAGACGAAGGTACCCTTAAGATGACCACCACCCATGACACCCTAACAAATGAAATGCCTGAAGAGGCGGCGTGACGTATAGCGCAGTCCCTGGAGGATTCTGCAGCGACGACGGTGGGACCTTTGGTGGGTTCGAAATCTTGGCGAAATACGCCAGTGAATTCCGTAGTGTCACTTTTAGCTCTGTGGTCGGACACAGAGGTTTTAGTGAATGCAAGTCCCGAAGGCACAATTCTTAACAATTATTCATTGTTAAGTCAACATCTAAGGATGCTCCGGTTACGGAGCGAAACGAGCGTACATTGCCGAAGATCTGTTTGGTGTGGAGTATAAAGATTGAAGAAATTATAAATCACACTATATAGATTAGGCTTTTTGCGGAGTAGGTACCTATAGCAAATTAAGCTTAATTTTCATAAGTCCCGAAGGCGTCCACAGCCATTTTCTTAAAAAAAAGAAGTTGAACTGAAGTTTAAAAAAAAAGTCAAAGCCCCTGTTGTGTGTTAATGACTGTAAGCTGACTGACTGTTGTGTGTTGTGTATTTACTTGTATCTAAACAATTATAAACTAAACCTGAGTAGGTGCTGTAACGCAACTAATCTCTACAGACCATATACAAAACACAATAACAATTTCCACAGCAACCTGAGCGATAACAAAATGGAACGCGTCCCTGATAACCATTGCGACTTTCTACGCATATTAAACCCGATAAACAGCGATAAGGCGGCCATTGTTGTAAAATTGCTAATCAAAAGATCGCGATTGAAAATTCTCTCCCAACTCGATAAGAGAATCGGTTCTGATTTAAACCTTAGATGACATTTTGTTGACTCCGTTTTGTCTTTAAGAACTTTATTACAGCTTCTTTAGCTACTCAAAGAATATAATCTACTATTTAGCTGAGATTAATCAGTTTTATGGTCGTCTCACCGTTTTGTAGAAGTTAAGAGCTTTGCGTTTAGGAAGGTACTCAATATTTTGCCCTAACTTATGTACCTAAGAACGAAACTTCAGAGAAAGTTATTTTAGCTAAAGTATTATTATTTACATAGTTATACCCTTAAATTTTATGTTAATAACATTAGTTCGTTATAATACTACAAATATACCTTCTTCCATTGCGTTTCAGTTACGTACCGTTGTAGGACTTAAAAAGATAGAGTCGTTGAAGCTGGCCGAGTTCACTCCAAAAGCTGTAGGTACAGACTGTTCGGGTCACTATATTAAAGAGTGTTGTATTAATTTAGGAAGTGATAAATCACTTATTAATACAGTTATTATAAAATGTATACAATAAATGGTAAAAAAAAATCCTTACCATAAAAATATAAGCAAGCTTAATAGTCACCTATAGACAAGGCACTGACGACACTGATGATATTTCCCCTTCTCGATTCATAATAGATCAAAATGTACGGAATTGCTAGATAGATAAGCACCTAGACCTAGGTATATTTAGTGAAAATCTTAGGTAAGTAGATGACCTACATTTATCTCAGAAAGGTAAGCGAATCAGAAGGCTTTAATAGTAAGACTTGCTTTACCTGAGCTCCGCTAACCTAGTGAGTGTGTTCGTTGAAATCTAGTTGCGCTACATATCGCCATTAAAATCTGACTATAAAACCCATTATGGCTCTTTTATCGGTAATGCTTCAATAAAAGGCGCAAGTGTAACCGAGCCGTATAAATCGGCAAACTAAACAATGGCCTGGGCAGTTTCGCTCCACATTTCTACGCGGCATGTTTTTTATTTAGTGAAACAAAATTCACGCATTTTATCACAGTTATTAGAAAACCACGCGTTGGACAGCACGTCTTCATAAATTCAATTAAAAAAGTGCAGTGTACTAAAATACCTTCGGAACTTTATTCAAGCAACGGGTCTCGGTGTTGAACTATCCAGAGAAACTCTAATGAAAGCACGCGTGAAAAAAACGCGCGCGTTTCGTCCGCCTCGCATTCGGTGAGTTTCGTGCTTCGCGTAGCAAAGTTATCCTGTTTACAGACGTTACCCCTAGTGCCATCTATCTAACCAATAGATAACTTAAGGGCCGCAACAACTGAACAGTCATACATGGGCCTTCACAACACATAAAAATTTCACCCACACGCACAATTTGAAACAGGTTTCTTTATATCTGTGTGAGTGAGAGCTTTATGCATACAAGCTCGGCGTAGGTCGTAAAAACAGCCATTGAAAAGGTTCAGCCGTTCGCCGCACGGTGGCGTTGATTAGAAGGTTCGTATCTTGGTTAGTTTATTATTTCCCCTGTTTTGTGGTTTGGCGCTACTGTGTTTTGTTTCAAAAAGCTCTTACAAGCCGCTTGTAGCGTCCGAGTAAAGAACTTTTATAATAAGATTGTTGTTACAGTTACAGTACTGATTTTAACTTTTGCATATATTTATAATACTATTATTTAGCATTCGTTATAGGCAGGTACGTGATCCAAATTAAAATGTTATGAAACAAAATGGTAAGTACCTAACCTAACTATATTAGGTTTAGGGAATAAAAAAAAAAAATTTAAAAAATACATGAATTTTATAGTAGCTAGGTACTAAAAAGGTATTACTTACTTAAAAAATCATTAAAATTCTTGTTACTTATAAATGAAGGTACGGATTTGTATTAATTATAATAACTATCTTAGCGCGTTACCAATGAATTATTTATTGAAGCAAAAACAAAAATAGATTTTCGATGAAAAACAATAATTTAGAAATAAAAAGGTTATTAAAATTATATCATATTCTAAGTTTATCAACCTTTATTTATTGATCTATTATTATTGAGCTTTTAGCCTGATTGCGTTGTCCAACAAAAACGGTTCAACCTGACTCATGTTCACGGGTCTAAATCGACTGGTCAAGCTTGCGATGCATTTTTGGTGCAGATATTGAGGGATTTTAAATAACTACCCATGCATCATAGATTTTTTTACCTACATTTATGTGGTATTGTATAGCCTTTGTCCTTTAACCTTTTAACCCTTTTCCATAATCTCTATTTACTGCAAACATAGTTTTAGAATTATATTTGTAGTTCGATAAACCAACTAACGATTAGGAATGCATTCTAATTTTAAACTGGATAATTATAATCATGTAACTCTTACATCAATGACTAAAATAGTCCAATGTTTTAACCAAACAGATCCTTTACATTGAAGTTACATTTCTCAATAATTACGTAGTTGTTTTGTGATATCAAATCTTTGGTAGCTCTAGAAGAAATGCTATATTAAACCTAACCAAAAACCTACCAACTAAAGCGGCTATCTACTTAACCGAAATGCCGTAATTTTTTATGGAGATAAACTTTTTTTCATTATTTAAACATGATTGAACCCTAAGAATTTAGTCAAAGTTCAAGTTTCAGTACGGGCGGGAGGGAATTCCCCCATCCGCCCCCTCATCTAACTTGGGCCATTACTGGGGGTCTTCCGTTCGTTCCAATTTCAAATTTGAAGCTGATGCCACGATATATGGCACCGCAGCTTTGGAACGCGAAATTGAGCGGGACAATAAACCGGATGAGGCAAAGATAGTAGTAGGTACAGCCTATCTCTAATACCAATCAATACCTAACTTCTCACAATAGCAATGAATATATTTGTTTATAATTACTGGTCATGCCACATATTTTTCATATACTCTTTAAAATTCTTTTATACAGTTTTTGAAAGAACGCCAAAATTTTTTGTTATCGTTAGGGTTTGAAAAAACGCTGTTGTATCTCGAAAAAAATAGAAATATAACTTTTGTAGATACGGTTCCATACCTACCAGCTAATTATGTTTCCTTTTCCGGCCTATGTTAGGATGCCCAATTATCTGAAAAAGCCATACCTACAGAATTTGAATATCCTTCAATTTAGTTTTCCATAATTTCTTTTATTATAGTAAAATTGCCGATCGATTTTCTTATGAAGCTTATTTAAATTTTCATTATGAAATGGAGGAGCCTGTGATAACGTCAAAACGTAAACAATTAAAAATCTTTATTGTAATATAAAACATTAAAACATTACACAACATTAAACGTTATATTTAATGTTTTATTTTACAATAAAGGCCAATTAACTGTGCGAATTAAATTAAGGTACCTACCTTATTGCTTTCGTGACCGGTCTTTGAAATAAAATCAATAAGCGTCCACACTGCATACCAAATTTGCTTACTAATGCAAATAGGTTCATAAAATAATTCCAGGTCTTATACCGTGTAATATTAAACGCGGTATAAACTCTCTTATTCTACGGTTAAAAATTCTGGTAGGTAATTATAATATACCGATCTACCAACCTACATTGTAAGTTTTTTTTTAAATTCAACCATAAGTTAGCCCTTGAATGCAAGCTCACCTGGTGATAAGTGATGATACAGTCTAAGGTAATATCGACCTAACCTATATGCCCTGCGATAGGGCCGTAATAAGCTAGGTGTATGGCTTATAACTGCCCTATCAGTTTATTCGCAACATCATATTGAAGTTCTAAATCTATTGGCAGCACGGCTTTGTTAGTTGGGTGGTAACTAGCCTCGTCTGAGAGCCTCCCAACAGACGTAAAGCACTATGAGTTAGTAGTAACAGACTCGTTGGTTTAGTGGTTAACATCTTCAACTGTGAATGACGAGGTCCTGGGTTCGAATCCTCGAACGGAGCAAGATTTGCTAAATATTGTGATTTCGGTAAAAATCCTATTCCTTACTACAGTGCGAAGCTAGAAATTTGGTAGTATTTTTCTTATTTTTTATTCTACTACAAGTTAGCGATATACTGCAATCTCACCTGGTAGAATGTGATGATGTAGTCTAAGATGGTAGCGGGCTAACCTATTAGGGAGTACGGTAGTCATACCCCTAATCAGTTTCCGGAACACTAAATCGCTTAGTGGTGTATTTGTCGGTAGGGTGGTAACTAGCTACGGCCAAAGCTAGACCAGACCAAAGAAAAATCAGAAATTAAAACAACTTAGTTACTTAATTCAGAATTAAATTAAGTTTCTAAGTTTTTTCCTGTTAAAACTCAATTTACATACTCGAGATAAAATAACTGAGATGCGTGCTGGGATTCGAAATCGGCTCCCCGAAAGTGAAGTCGAAGACCCACTGAGTTATCACCGGTATAGATATAATCGTATATATGTATTATACTATGTATATTATATTGCATACTTAAAACAATTAATAGATTTTAAAAAATTTTGGCGTTCAAAAAATAGATAATCAAAATGTGTTCCAAAACAACTTAATATTTTTAGTATGCATGTCTAATTTCTAATTAAGTTTCTAAGAAAAAGGCCGATTCATTAACAATAAAAGCGTAAAAAATGTTGTCTAATCGAGAACCCCTTTTGGAAAGACGATCAAAAATTATTGTTAACCTGCCTACCACGACTTAAATCCTAATTCATAACAACTTTTTATGAACGCTAGCCTAGCTTATGAAAATAAATCTATTCCTTTATCCTAGAACAACTCTTAATTTATTTGGTTGCAAATATTCTTATCAAGATAAAAATTAATCATAACTTTAGAAGTTAAATTTTTATTATGTGTTCCACCATCTGACATCATTTGGTAGAATATTGCAACTTTTCAGGGAGTTGTAGGCCCGCGGGTGGCGAATTAAAGGGGAAGTTTGTCACCCAACTAAAGACAGGCCTAAGAAGGTGGCGTGCCGTGTAGCGCACGCCTCTCTGGAGGATTTGGCAGCGATCAGGCAATTGATGATAGGACCCGCCATGCACTGGGGGGTGAAAACCTTGGCGAGAGTGCGGTGAATACGCAAGTGAACCCCGTGCTCTCACTTATATCGAGGGTATAACAGAGTTTTTAGTGGGTGCAAGTCCCACATAACTACTCCGTTTCCCCCAACGGAGTGGTATGCGTCAGGCATTTTTTCTGTATTAAAAAAAATAATTAAAAAAAAAAAGGGTAATATCAAGTGATTGTCACGTCAAGTATTCAGTTTGATGTACAAACGTGTTAATTTGTTAAAATCTTTTCCAACTTAGATCAAAATTGCCTAAAAAACCAATCCGAAGTTAGGAATCTGGGAGTGTCCACCACCATGCCTCGGAGAGCACGTAAAGCCGTCCAGGTTATTACATTTTCAATTTTGGTTTTATAAAAGTGTTGACTCTTCGCATTGCAGCAGCATTGTGGGTCTCTTCGAAAACCATAGCCATTTCCCCGGAGTGGGATGTTAATTAGCTGAGAGAGCAATCACTGTAGGTACCTATAGATATGTCTCACTCAGCACAAACATGTGGACCATAATCCTATTACAATAATTAACTATTAATATAATTATATAACAGTTTAGAAATAACACCGGACCTGCTGAGACGTAGATTGCGCCCATTTCCTAACCCCGAAATATTTTTTTGTTTAGAAAACTAAAAATAAAAATGTTTGGCCAGACCCGGGAATTGAATCTAGTACATCGTGAATCATAGTTGAACATGCTAACCCTTAGACAAATGAGAAAGTAGCTCATAATGCAAGCGATTAATTTCCGCTGTCGCATTTAGGCTAGGCACCACCACTTTACTGTCCATTTTACAGATTGGTTTGTAGATAGATATGCATCTGGGTGGGGCGACTTAAAAATAATTTCTTACAGTTGCAGGGCACGTTCGTTCGTTATTTTAGACGGACCAATTCCACCGTCTCGTCTACACCCGATGCGAAAAACCGAAACCATTTCGTTTAAAGCACAAAGAAAAATAAAACTCTATATTGTTAGACTGTATTTTACTATAAAGCTTTACACTTCTTTTATATAAAATAAACACGTACTAAAGTTATTTCAGTAGGATAAACCTAATTCAGTATATCCTAATCGATCAAAGTTATACCTATCTATTGTTTGCTTAAGTTGCCCCGATTGCGATTTATTTGGTGTGGCCAGATATTCCATTTTTGAACACCTTATCGGCAACTTGGAACCAATCGAATCAGTTGACTCATTAAAAACTGTAAGGTGAACATGTCAAAGAAAAAACTACCAAAAATACAAGTTTTGAAAACCTTATAAAAGTGTGTTTGGCATGCCTTTTAAGAATAGTAGTAGGAAGTGCAAAACCAATGGACTAAGACATTTACCACATTATAAATAAATCTCGTGGTAAATGCCGACATTGTAACTGCTGAAAGTCGCAACATTGTAAAGTTGAGGAAGGACCCCTAACCATATTATGTGTAATGAATTAATGAGCATATAAAGGTGATTGAGAGTACCGGCGCGCAACTATGACCAAGCCGGCCTACCGTAGACGTCTTCGCGGCAGGCGGCCTCGCACTCCCCTATTCGTTGCGTGGCGAGTTGAATTATTATAAACTCTATACACAAATGCCATTACTGGTCTCATTAGTAAGGGCATTTGCGTATCACGCCCCAACCTGCACTTTCCGTACGATTGCTCTGTCAAGACGTAGTTTTCATCTTTGTATAAACTTTATCCCACTAAGTGGAATCCGTTTAGCGCAACTCTATATAATACAATTACTACACTTCGCCTGTGTTCCTGTTAAAGTCAGCAGATGTTTCCCGCCAAAATAATGTTTTTTTTTATGAAACATCATCATCATTTCTTAAAACATCATATATAATAATACATCCGCAGCCTATTAACTTCCCATTGTTGGGCACAGGCCTCATAGGAGAGACGTTTTAAGAGCATAGACCCACCACGCTGCTTTAATGCGGTTTGGTGGGCCACCTAACACGGGATTCATTTATTTGTAGGTGACCTACCAAACTTTATTGCTGGTCAAATTTTTTGTCTTGGTACTGGAAATATCTAAATCTATACTTACAGAGAGTTCTATTTACCTATTGATCCCACATGATGAAATTTACAACCCTATTTTGGTCACTAGGTACGTTGTAATACATATAAGAATTTTAACATACCTGCTCGATACGTGCAACCACACCTTCAACATAGTACCTGTCTACGATCTTTAACCCAAACTATGAACGCTTTACTCAAGTATTCGTACGTACCTAAGTATATTTCGTAGAACTATTGCAAAAACAATATAACCTTTGTGAGCAAAAGATACCAATTTGTCCCGGAACACGTAGAGCGTTACTGGATTACAAACCATTGTTGTTCCAATTTTCCTTCTTCTGCAGTATTTCCTAAATATACCTACGGTACAATTTTAGTTTTGTTCGTATCATCAAGGTGTTTTATTTTCTCCTTGCCGGTTATTGCAGAGCGAAGATGCCAATAAACCTACTATAGGCAACTTTCCTCAATTTAACTTAAATAGTTCTAATCCCATCGGTGCGGAAAACAATTTTTTTTAAAGGGGTAGGAAGGTATACCTGTTTTTTTACCAATAAATTTGATTAGTACTTTACATTACGTTATTTGATCTACTGTATTATATTATCTACACTATTATGTCTCTACACATAACTTTTCATAATATTATCGACAATTTAATGTATAATTCATAAGTACATAATGAAATGAAGCATTGACCCGTCAGCCATTAGCTAAAAATAACCAATCTGTATTCCATGTTTTGGCCAAATATTTGAGTTGCCATAACATTGAAAATGTAAGAACTGTTGCCAAATATCACTAAGTGGATTTGTGAACCGCAACCATAATTTTTATAATTTAATTAGACACTGCTTTTGAAGACGTTTCCAGCCAAACAATATTGTCGTGTAGCTTTGTTTAAAAGCTCATACTGAAATTTAAACTTTCTATAGGAGTAATTAATATAGTTTGTCCACAGTCGTTTGAACAATATGACGTTTAAATTGCCCACTTTTAGGTATAGGTCTTTTCTCTCATAGGAATTCAGCATTACAACCTCTAATGTAGGTTGGCAGCCTCTTGACTAAATGAACGGTGGTTAATAGTGTTAATTTCAGCTGAAAATTTCATAATAATTAAAATACCTACCGGGTCATCGAACCCGAAATCTCGAGATCCGTAGTTACTAATTAAATTTCGAGTCAGTTAGTTAACGTTTAAGTTAAAATCTGATTTAATAAGATAATATTTAATTCATATTAAAAGAGTGGGTATAATTGTATGGGTGGAATATTCAAGAGCCTACTTAACAAAAGTCCACAATAAAACTGATAAAAATAAAAAAAACAAGGTCTTCTTAAAAATACATGCGATAAAAACAAAGCTTCATGCGTAAAATAAGAGCAAACGATAATAATTAGGAAACCAGATATTTTCTTAAAGTATACCACTGGCTTAACTGTTTTAAGATATCGTATGAGGTTGCAAACGATGTTGCTTCGATGTTAATTAACTTTGAGGATGAGTTTTTGTAACTACTTCGTTATTTTTTGTGTGCATACACATACTTTTGCTGTAAAACTAAACCTTCTGTGCGGTTCCAACCTTAAATAAGGGTGAACTTGGGTAATTTGGGTTCCTTGAACTAGACTTGACATTGGATCAGACCTAAATCCAGATGACGTTAGATTGCAGACCAGCTTTGTCATGTCAAGCGATTGTCTCAAAATAAGTTTTGAAGAGCTGTTTTGACATGTCATAGTCAAATATATATTGATTCAAATGAAACCACACAAGGCACTGGTTTATGCCTAAATACAAAATGGACATGGTAGTGAGGTGAAGTCCGCCAATCCGCACTTGGCTAGCGTGGTGGCCTATGCCCTTCTCATTGCAGAGGGAGGGACACCCGTGCCCATTAATCGGCATTTAATAGGTTTTGGTCTACGAAGAACCCCAAAATGAACTCATATAGTTTACGGTACGGAGAGCGACATAGACTATCTTATTACATAGTCTCGCGTGGTTTCTATATGTTGGATCGAATGCACAATTCTATAATATCTTCTCATGCTTTAAAATAGCTTAACTATCTTTGTAGAACGCATATTACTTAAGTCTGTTTTATCATATTATGTAACATACCCTGTTAAATTGTATCTAAGTAAACAAATATAAAATTAAAGCATTGTCTTAAGCTCATCTTAAACGAATTAAACCTAAACACCCGCTTTTAAATTTTGTTTCGTTTTACCCAAAAAGTAGCAGGTAATTGTAACCTTAAAATATATTTGATAAATTAGTTGCTACCTGAAATTACAAATAAAAAAAAATAATAATATTATTATTTACCAAAAGACTAATTCAAGTAAATGACTTTTAGGTAGGTAACTATCCAATAATTACCTTCCTTTGTGGTTCTTAATTATGAGAGAGCAAAAAAGTCTAGCGCACTTGTCAGTTTATTCTTCGATATTTTTGCTCACAAACATAAATGTAAGAGTATTTCACCATTTCATTATATTGAAGAGGATTTAGTTAATAAATGTGCAGTCTTGGCCAAATATGTAATATTGTTGATTTCATTGCATATCATTACCCAGTGATATGTTACTACCAATTCTATTAGAATCAACTTGTTACATAGTTTCTTTATTTAAGTTATTGTTTTCTGTGGTGTACTATGAAATAGTATTTATTTAGCTACACTATTACAATTGTATAGGTACATAAAGAGTATATCCGTTTGGAGGGATATACCTTTTATATATGCCATCCGTTGAACGGATCAAGCCGATGCACTTTAAGAAAACTAAGACTGAGGCAATATAAAAATGTACATAAAATACCTACTATTACTGGATATGATATTTTAAACTGAAGAGAAATCACAATTATAAATTCTTCATGTAACACTTATTACCACATTCTATATTCTATCCGTATATTGTGTTGTTGCTCGCGAATGTAGTATTTAGATCTACCTAATTGCCGTACGCATTCCCGTCGTGCAATAGTTAAAATGTAATGTGCATAAGGTATCATATTGCATCCTATATAATTCGCTGGGGTTTATTGCGCGAGAAACTTCATTAAATATATATTTCAGAATTTAGATGTGCATCCATCCGATTAAACCTAGCATTTGCATACCACGTGATGAACCGCAGTTAGTTTGGACCATTTTGAGGGAACGTGCGGACTCTGGAAGTAGAGGCATCTCACTGTCATTACCATACTTTTAGTGGTAATTTATTATAGGATTGGAGTAAGAGAATAAAGATGATTCTTGACTTGAAATGTCTTTATTTCTAGCTATACGAATAGTTATTATTGTATATATGTTCTAGTCAAATATATAAAGTTTCTGAGATATGAAAACCTTCGAACAAATAAAAGATTATACATAATCATGTACATATACGCGTGCAGGCAGGTAAAAGTATGACGTTTTTTTATAAACTCTTCCACTAGGTAGATATCACAAAGACGGATACCTACAGAATATCAAGGTATTAACTTAAGTAGTCATATATTGATTTATATACGAATAAAACACTATGAGTGAATGATAGAGTAAAGTAACAGTTTTACTGTGTGAAAAAAAAGGAAACATAGGTAGAGCAGCTACCTTTGTATTCTTATTTTCATCTTCTTCTGTTATAAATCTTGTATTATAAAACAAAAAAATAAAAAATTATAAACTCATTTAATCTTAAATTACATCCCTATAATATTAAATAATGTAGGTAGGTACCTAATTCATAATTTAAGAGATAATATGATCTTAAAATGTTTTCCTTTTGTTTAGGTATTAATTTTTATCCCAAAAATAGAGAAGATTATAATCTACATACTAATGATATTGTATTTGGATTTGGACTCACCTGTCTAATCAACTTATTAGGAAGCAGATGCTTTTAATAAAATAAGCATTTATGTGTGTTATATATGTTATTTTTATCAATTTGTAAGTTTAATTGACATCACGGGTAGGTTTTGACGAAAACATCTTAGGTAGATATAACCTAATCAAGATTTGTTATTGCTGATGATCATATACATAATAAGCAAATAAGTATTAAGTATCAAAAATTGAAGTTTTATACCTAACTTAAGTTTTTGATACTAAATACAAATAATGTTGTAACATTCTTAGTAGGTACACACTTTTCATGCTATCTTTCTAATATTAACCATGTAAGTGTACATTTTTTTATATTCTCACCTTTAAACTTTAAAAGATTGTCAACGAACACTATTCTAATAATAAACCTAATCTCCAGGATCCAGGATCTTAATAACCCAATAGTGGAACTACCTACTGACACAAATGTTCTTATTTGTTTACTTAAATAATATAGGAGTGAATATCATCCAGAATCGGTAGCAATTTTGGTGGAAATATTTTGCTTGCGAAGTTTTTCCCAACCCCGGAAGGCTCATGCAAAATGTATACACGACTCACTTTCGTGAAATTTGTATCAGGCGGGGAATAGTTGTCCCTCGTTCGACAAAGTTCATATTTTCTTGAATATATATTGAGGGAATTCTGCCGCGTCTCAAGAGGATGGGTAAATAACACGCAAACAACAACAAAAGTAAGGTACTTTATTTACCCTTAAGAGTGTTTCATTCGTTTCATACATTTCTTATTATGTACATAGGGAAATGGATAAATTTTTTTTCATTAAAATCATTTACGCAATTTATGCTAATCGTAAAAAAGCTAAGTGGCGACAAAACGTGTTAATCTCAGCCTCTCAACCCGCATTGTAGCTGCGTTCTAAGGTTTCCCTTTCTTCTATTAAAATGAGGCTTGCAGTGCCCAGCACTGGGACGTTAAAAAACCTCAGGATTAATTACAGAAACCGCACAGTCCAACTCGCAAGAATATTTTCGGGGAAACTGACGAACGTGATATTATAGTAATATAACATCAGGTATTTGTACACCAAAGGAAAAAAGTAGTTACAGAGATATAAATACATAGCAAGAGAGTACAGTGTAGCCTTTTTTTCAGTAATGATGTTCATTACTGAAAAATCGGAACTATAGTTGTTTTTGTCATCAACATTAGCATTCAGGTTATTTTTCACTATTACACATATGACATAGTTAAAAAACAAGTCAAAATAAATTAATTTTTTAATAAAAGCTTATAAAAGTAATTAGATTTAAATAAAAAATCCCATAAGAAAAAAATTTAACAATAAGTCCTTGGACAGATCTCTTACAATATAGCCCATGACTAAATACTTATATTGAGTTTAAAATTATTGATATAAAAACAAGAAGTTAATACAAAAGCTTGCTCAAAAAAATCAAGACCCAATTTTTTCAAGCCTTTACCTGTTCCTGGTGAATCAATATCACCAAGTTTTTCTAGACATGACTCGGTCCTAGGCAAAAAAACAGTTTTTGTTAAAAAGTGAAAGTTGAAACACCGGCAGCGATTGTGAGAATCCCAAATAAAGTATCTTATAAAAACTGAGTAAAGAACGTTTTTATATTCAGACGTTTTCCACACACGCAGTTGTAATTTGACTCGAGAGGTAAAAGTTAGATGAACACCCATTATTTTACCTTTTCGTTTTATCTCGGACTAGCAAAATAGCTAAAACATACGAGCCAACGAGAAAAGTTGTGAGTAGAACGCCTTTAGTACTACCACAATAATTGCCTCTCTCTAGATAAAGAGAGCCTTTATTCCCTCTGGCCTGCAGGTGAATGCAAATACTTGAAACTGACGGTTATTCCGACAAAATATCCTTTGTTTCGTTTGCATTTTGCAAGGAACACTTTGGTAGATAACTTTGATACCAAGTTTATGTTAGGGCATTCCTTGAACTCCTTGAAAAATTAATAAGTTTGAATCTTTGTTAGATAAAAAGTAATGATACAAAGATTAGAACATATTAATATTAGAGAGATATAATCACTTCAATAAATGTATAGATTATATATGTTTACATTTTTTTAGCATCTTTGACTTATTACATGTCTACATTTTTTATAGGTAGGTAGGTTCATCACGAGGTTTATGCAGCATAATATTATGATCCATGCTTTTAATACAAGTTTATTTTAAAGTTTAAAAAAAAAAAACACGCCTAAGAAAAAGAAAACCTCCTGTTTCTTTTTATTTAATTTATCGTACTTGTTTTTTTTAATATTTTTAAAACACACTTAACTAAACTTAAAGTTATGTATAGATCGTTTAGACCATAAGACAAGTTACAAAAAAATCTGTATATACCTGTATATATCAGAGTGAGGAAAATGTAAGTACCTAAATGTTCTGCACTCTAAGTCCTCAATATCGGTCACCCTACGGGTATTACCGAGAGGCGGATGAAAAACCGACACACCTAATGCTTCGTTGCAACGGAGTAGTAGAACCACACACCTTGGCTCACTCCGTGAAGCAATCGGCTACCTGGGATGCCTGCTAAGCTTCTGGACTGAGCTCGGCTGGTTATAGTGACCCCGCTGGTACTACGTACAACTGAAGGTTCCGGCCTTCGAAGTATGGAGACAAGCCCAGGAGGGGAAGTAGAAGAAGTCGATCACCCCTACGTTTATCATCATAGGTCGACGTTACTACACCAGCGTAACCGGTTTACATTCGCAGTCATAAGAGCTAGGCCACAACGACCTATATTCGATAGAAATAAAACAACTACCAAGTGTAGTGTAATAAAGGTGTGTTTAGTTGAGTTTCAGTTTTTTCCGTCAATTATAATCTACTTAATTATGTTCCGTTTATTGGAAAGTAGTTTCAAGTCTCTAGCCGCTTCTATTATGTAAATAGATAGATTTACATCTTTTAATCTTCGGAGTGCAATTTCGGAGACAGCAAATAAGTCCGTTTACTCAATGCAAGTCACGAACGTACAAATATTTGTATGTAAATCAGAAAAACTTGCAAATACGCTATTGGAAACGGATATTCAGCATTCGTCGTCTTCCTCCAACGGAACCCTGGAACAGAAATTGATTTCATTAACATGTTTGCGTGATCCGCCGTTTTCCTCTCTGGGTTGTTTATCTCACACAAAATTCAATAAAGCTCCACTAGCTCTCATATATAACGGCTGTAGCCTTTTCGGCTGTTATTAGGATTGGGAAAAGCGTTTTCCTTATCCGGACTTCAAAGAAATATATGTTAGAACTATTTGTCCTAGCGATTAATTATGGATAGGTACTAATTGAAGTACCTGCTGGAGCATAATAATCTCTATAAAAGCTTTTTTCTTAGCGGAAACGGGAATATAGTTGGGTTTTAATTTAGAACTATAACGTTGCTCGAATATAGATTGGCAGGCTTAAGTAAGATGTTAATTATTTTTATCGACAGTTAACGCTTATCCTATTTTCTGAGGCACGAAGGACGTGTAGTAGTGAAAAACCTATAAATAAAGACACGCATTTACCGTCTTCTGAGACGTTTATTAGCTTTACCAACGGAGATGGGTTTTCGGTTGTTTGCGCTGTCATAATAATTATGAAATACTTTCAATAGTATTTACATATGCTGTTATATTTATATGTATGTTTATAAACGAAAGTAAATTAAAGCCACCAGCTAGTTCAAGTGGCGGATCCCAACCGCTTGACTTTACGTCGTATCTATAAAACTACGCAACTCAAATATAAATCAAACCATTCGTGCCTGGTATAGGTATCAAAAATATTCCATTAAATACTTTAAATAAGGTACTTTTTAAGAAAGTTTATTTGTAGTTATATTTTTCGATAACATGCCATAATTAAGTTAATTGATAAAAATGTTATAAATTTTAAAGTAGCTTGGTTAGTCTGTTGCGGGACCTTGCGCCTAAACAAGTGATTAAATTTTGATAAAATTTGGCAAGAAGATGAATTGTATTTTCAAAGAAACAGTATACTCTTTATTTCGAAAAATAGACGATTCTCTCGGATTAATAAATAGACCGAAACGCATATGAAGTCTCGAGGAACAGCTTGTAGATCTTATTATAAAAACTACATAAAAATGTACACGTTAAATTGTAAAGGTGTTCATAACATTTACAAATGTTATGAACACCTTCACTATATAACCTATTATGTTTTAAGAATACCTACCTTAAATTTCGTAGTGTTTTAAGACGTAGATGTTAACAAGGGTTAAAGGCGAAACAACTTGAAGTTAGGCCATTTACATACTAATCCCCACATTTTCTTTTCAGAATTATAACATTTCTGAGTTTTCCGAATAAGAAAGAAAATTGGGCAAGAATTCAAAGCGTGTTTTATTTGAGAAGCCTTTAAAATTATTATGAGGGTCCAAATGGAGGCCTAAAATAACAAACAGTTTATTTTACCACCTTAGTTTTATATTTTTAATATTTTAAATTCATAAGTAGGTAGGCACTTGTATGCTAATTTCAAATTAATATGGTGAAATTCCAAATTTAAAAATAAAACACATTCTTCACAACTAGTCGTAAATTTACAAAATAGTAGGTTATCTTTACAAATAGTCAAGAATTTACAAAACATTTTTTTTTTATCAAAAGACACTTTTAAGAGGAGTAAGTGAAACTACTATCGTTCTAGCATTTAAAAACCATTCGATTGTTTTAGGAATTGACCTCGTTTAAGGCGGAGAATTCAAGGTCTCATTTTGAGACCCTCCGTTGTTTTGTCTATAGATAGAGACCCTTTGTCTTGCGGGACGCGTAGACATAAGACTGAGTTTTCTTGATGATTATGTGATATATTATTAGTAGTGTATATAGTTCATGATTCTTTTAGTTATTAATCTTGTATTAACAATAGTGTATGGCAATAAAG
Organism: Pararge aegeria; assembly: GCF_905163445.1. NCBI lineage: Eukaryota > Metazoa > Arthropoda > Insecta > Lepidoptera > Nymphalidae > Pararge > Pararge aegeria. Next base: position 12,091,839 of record NC_053189.1, read on the forward strand.
GATTTTTATTATTTATTATTTATTATTATTATATAAATAATATATTTTCCAGTATTAAGTATCCAAACTAATATTATCAGTCTGTAGTAAGAACCTGGCTTACCTTTAGTTCTATGCTATACATATAATTATGTATCCGTTCTAACGTGCTATTCGAGGCACGTAAGAAAGGAAAAGGCTTAATTTAACCCCCTACCAAGTTATAAGTGGAATTGAGAAACTTAAGATTTAGTTCAACATGCATAAAGTTAAAACTACTTACATTATTACTACTCACTTACAACTACTTAGATCTTATCTTATCTTAATGCATCTATCTATTATTATACGTACAAAAATAGTAGCCGCATAAAACCTCTTTGTTGGTTTAAAAAAAAATCTATATTACCCGGGTAGATTAAAAGTCGACCATCTTCATATATAACTTGCAGTGAGGTACAAACTAAACATAATCGTAAATTAAGCATAAGTGCTGTAATTTTAAATAAAACACGCGTGTCTAATATCTTGGATTGTTAGCTTTATGTCGATGGAATAAGGTTTTCGTTAAGAGAAAGTGTGATGAAAAAAATGTTATTCCATAAAAGAGAGTCCGTTGTTTATCAATACAATTCTATATAGACAAAACTTGGCCTTTAGGTACAGCATGTTTAAACAGAATGAAAAATAAGTACCTATTGCGTAACTTACGGGAGGGGTGTTAGGTATCCATGTGACCGATATGACTACGGCATGACTTTTAGTTAACGCGGCAGAAACCGCAACGGACGGCTAGTAGTGACGGTACTTTTAAAAAACTGAAAGGAGCATGAATGTTTTATTATATTTTTATTACAATTATTAGCTACCACAAAGTCGTCTGTCTACACACAATGTTTAAGGGCAGACCAACGTGAAATTAGAAGGGAAAATAGAAGGAGATAATTATCCCGTCCTCCCCGTACCCCACACCGCGCTTCTGACCCTCGTTCTGACTTTAATCCGTTTAAACTTTTATTTACTTTGTTCAGTCGAATTCATGTGATTAGTACCAAACTGAGTCTTCTTTGAAAAATATCTACTTTTGTCTTTTTTATAAATGGTTTGTAGTAGATAGGTAATAAATAGAGTCTTTCCATGGTTTAAACAATAAACAACTAATTACCAATCTACCGTAGTACGACAAGTATTTTTTTTAGCTATGTTACTCTACTTTTCCGTCAAATGAAGACCTTTATACCATTTTTTTATTTATGCTACTTCAAGAACGCAAGTACAATAAAACAGGCAGCCTTATCGCTACGTAGCAATCTCTGCTAGGCAACTTATGAAAAAATGTATTAGGAAAACACGAGGAAAACCGAATGAAGGCAAGTGCCAACAAGAAAAAACTAATAATAATAAATGATTAAGTAATTTACTGACTACGATCAAAGGTTATTTACTTGCTTATACTTTAAGGTTATATAATTGTGAAGTTCTATAAAAAGAGAGTTTTGCTGTTTAGTTATTTCGACAGAAGTCGATGAAGATATGCGGTATATGATATATAGAAGACCGACTTCATCAAACGACAACAAGAGAATATGATTAAATCACTTTTATGCAGTGTTCAATAGTTTAACTACTTATACAAAGTAGACCGCTGTTGCCTAGATATATTTTTCAACCGTAAATAGAGAGATCGTTTTGGCAAAAAAAAAAATGCTTTCACTATAAGAAAACAATAAACCAACAGCCCGCATTGGAGTAATGTGGTGGGTCTATAATTCCCTCTCATATGAGAGGAACCCCGTTTCCGATTCCCAAAGTGAATTAATAGACGAACGACGAAAATGAAGTAGATAAATTTAAATATGAAGAGGCTGAGCTCTCCCCAATCGAGAATCATAGCGGATGGCAAAATTTCAAAACTTTCTGATAAATTCTCCAAACAAGTTCGATGCTTGTAGCTGTATAGTGGGTTATTATGCAGTTGCAGTCACCGGCGGCCATGTTGCTGACCTGTCTCGCGTTAATACCCGTCCCTTTTACACGTATACAAAACTCTATGCGTTTCTCTTTCACCGGCGTCCCCTGCATCCAATTAAGGCCAATACGCATGCGTACGGTGTCAATGTCAAATCAATCCGTGTAGGCTGATGCTCTGATGCAACCGGCATATAATAATTGTCGTACACACTTTATGCAAAATGCTTTTTAAAAATACACGTTTTGCTTGAGATGCTTTGCTGTAATAGAGAAACTTATATACTTACTACGTGCTATCGTTATATTTTTTACGAGACATGTTGACTTTGGAACGGATAATAATAGTTATGAAATGCAATAATTTCACGTTGGCATTTTTTGATGTATTAATAACTTTAATGTATGGCTGTCGCAGTACCTACTTACCCATTGCAAACTTAATATAAAATAAAATAACGACTGCGTTAAATCACAGTAGAGCCTTTGTATTCTACTTATGATGAGTTCCGTAATGACACTGGTTATACAAAAATTTTGAATGCATTTAAAGTTCAAACGATGTCCTAAACTATGGTCATAATAATACTACGTGCTTGGGTTTCTAGATATAGTACAAACGTGTAAAAACTATAGACTATGAGATGGACTGTATTTTAGTAGACAGTAGTTACCACAGCTTGTGTCACGTTTCTCATTAAAATTGCAAAAAATTTTGCATATCCTATGAGTGGCGCCAAAAGAACGTTCACACTGACATACCTACCTACCTAATACTTACCTACCTTCCAAGATGTTTTTTTTAACATAAAATAACTCGACATTTATACTTACCTATAGGTTAGCATATTACTATATACCTCTCTATTTACACCTAGAATTGTCTCTGTGCATAAAAATACTTTCAGAACTATTAATTACTATATATCTAAATAAAACTTTTTTGTTACAGGATGTTCAATTTGGTTCTGCAATGGATAAAGCGGTATGTTTTAAACTTATAATTTAAACTTTATTATTTAGTGTCTTAGGTATAAGAATTTGGTAACTATATAATTACCTACCTTGTTAAGTATGCGGATATTAAATACTAAAGCTTAGTTTAATTTAATTACAATTTTCAACAGATTTCTTATTTAATATACTTAAATAGTTTTCGCATATGTACTATTTGCTATTTATATTTATTACGGAATGGTGAGTTGGTTGTAGGTAGATATACCTATAGGGACGAGTTGTTAAATATTTAGTCATAGAACGGCAGCCATATTTTTACGAGTGGTACATGATCAGCTCATTACTATCTTATTACGTACGGTGTCGGCTCGGGCATCGATGAGTCGAAACACATCCAATTTCCCAACTTCCCATTTATTGATATTGACTCTGAGAGGACGGCCCGTAAATGATCTTCGGATAAGATACTCGCAGCTGGATGTGTCTTATCTTATATTATCAGATCTAATTGGTGAATGTTGTTATTTTTGTCTTAATACAGTCAGTTCATAAATATAGGTTATAAATCACTTTATACATAATAATTAATTCTATATTTTATTAGGTATAATAATAAACCTGAAAATTTTAATAATGCTTAAACGCGCATGGGTAGACACAGAACCCATCAGTCGACTACTTTGAAAAATATTAAAATATATTATATAAAATGCAAAAAATATTTTATATATTTATTTTAGCCATTTAATAATCGTTATTTTTTTTTCTTTTTTTTTGTTAAAGAAAATGAAATATTGTGTTCTTATATAATTCTGATGTTTTATTTCTGTATTGAAAAAGTTTTAAACTAGTACCTACCTACTATTTACCAACTATATATGTACTAAGTTTATCTCACTCTAATGTAAGGGACTATTGTATTTCATTACGTCCGTCCTTACAAATTAAGTAAGTAAGCACGGACTGTATATGGTATATATATATTAAACCCTGATGTAAATAGGATAAAAGTTTTTCCAGCGCCTCTAAGTCTTCAGTTTCGATATTTCGCGGTATCACTTATTATCATCAAACGTAACGCCAGATAAGCTCGAGGCGAGACGTGACTTGCGAAAAATAGTCATTTAGCTCCTACATTCGGATTTGTAACCATGAGGCGTAAGAGCGGATCACCGGGTACACATCGTCCCAGTAATGAAGTTGATACAACATTCTACCTACCTATGTTGTACCGTAAGAAGGTACCTACTGCACAAACATATTGACCCGTAAAATCAGTCATGTTGATTAAGTCAGTCATGAGATAAATCCTCTCCTAACATGAATGTCATTTTAAGTAAAGCCTCTAATCATCGTAATTATAAACACACTACAGTATTAGACCCGGGTACTCTCAGAAAGAAGGGTTTAGGCTTTAGTCCACAACGCTGGCAAAGACTTCACACGCCTTTGAGAACGTTATGAAAACTCTCAGGTATGTACTTATGCAGGTTTCACGATGTTTTTCTCAACCGATAGAGCAAGGGATATACATTGCTCATGACGCACACAACACCGGAAAGTTAGAGATGCGTGCCGGGGATCGAAATTCATTATGTAAATATTAATAAAATACCATGTTATTTTTAGATTAGATCATATCATCTGTATCATCTAGCCATGTTAAATATCCACCACATTTTTTACGCAGGAATAGATTTCAAGTGGCGCTCAAAAACTATCACAACATATTTCTTAAAATGGCGGGAGTTTTACTTTTAAACGTAAGTATAGTAACGATTTATCGATACGATAAAAATTGGGTGTTTTGCTCACGTCTACGGTCACTTGTATGTATAAGTGCGATTCATTTCTTTCAACTACCTTTATGAGAGGAACATACATACACGGTAGCGCCTAGAAGAACTCGGAAAGTAGCGTTTAATATATAAATTTAAGTACCAAGCAGTACCTGGCGTAACATAATATGGAGATTTTGCTGGTTCTATCATGATTAACATCTTTTGAAGCCCACTAGAAAATAAATTATGTACAAAGCTACTTAGACACGTGTATCTTTTGGAAGCTTAAAAAGTCATATACCGACATACAGGAAGGTAGGTAATTTCCTTTCTCTTTTATCTTTACATCTACATTATTTCGTAGTATCTATATAGGTAGATAGGTTCTTACAATATGCTGCACCGATTCGACCGCCCGGTAGGCTCGTTCATCCAATTGTGTATAGTAATGTCACCTACTACAATAAAATTATCGAACTTATTCTATTTGAAGAGAAGTTGCTGTAGCCTCTATAGGGTTCTACACAATCGAATTCGAAAAGAGTTGATTTAATTGATCATTTATTATTAGAGCTTATTTTATAGTAATAGTATTTTCGCAATATGCACCTACGTTATATATACCTATCTAATATCACTTTTGCAAAATATTTCTTTGATAAAGATGCCGTAAAAACAAAATATTGGAGGGTCGCAGCACAATATTTCTGGTAATGGTAATTTGATCCGATATTAGAGCCCAAACAAATTTGCCTTATATTATTTTTAAACAAAGATCTTTTGCTAAGAAATTAAACTGAGTTATTATAATTAATTGTACTACCAATAAGACTTCGTAAACAAATAAAGTATTTCACCTAAGTGTGAAGTATTAAGGGTGTATAGACACAGATAGGTATAACTATTCCGAGCAGAAAATGCCTTTAAAGAGAGAAATTCGAAAGGGGTCTTCTTGTAATGAAATTAATCGTAGGTACCTGCTGTAGTAAGTAATTATCGAAGTCTTGTTTAATTGTAGTCCTATTACCATAAATAACCAGTTCGAGACCGTGTTTTACGCCATGTATGGATCACATATAAACTTTGAATTATGGTATTGATAGTGAGAACAGGTAATATGTGGGTGACAACGGCTGGCGGTACTTTAACAGTTCCTTATTTAGATTAGATGTGTCCTACATTTTTAGTGTAGAACAATACAGACAATTATTAATCGACATTTGTTGATGTAGGAAGTAATATGGGTGGGTTATGTTATCAACCTACACCGCCCTACAGCTTGATAAGTAGCTAACAGGATGCGCCAAGTTTTAATCAGTTTCGGCTCTTCCAAGAAATGGTGTCCTCATTTCGGACGAGTGTCTCTATCGATTGGGTTTGTAAGCTGCCAAGTTGACTAAATGTATTTTGGTTCATACTAGCTAGTTTTGATATTAAGGGATAAATGCAGTTTTTTTTGTTTGTTTGCCGTTTTCGATACCTTTTCATAATATAGGTATAACATACTACTACCAACTCATCGATATTAAATAATGTAACTTCAAAAGCAGAGATGGTAGAAGTAGAACTTATCAATCTGGTCTCAGTCAAAAATGTGTAGGTTACGTTTGAAGTGGGCTAGATTCAATCCTAGTTTTAATTTTGGGTTTGTGGTACCTAAAGTTATCACCATAACCTAACTACCTACCCGGTATAAAATATTGCTATATATACGATTCATAAGTGTTTTTATAAGTCTTTTTTAATATAGAAGTTTTGAATTCGACTTTAAAATAAGACAGAAGGAAGACTAAATAATTTTTTTTTTTTCATCTCGATTTTTAATTTAAAAACGCACTTAGAAAAGCATCTTATATAAGTCGGGTAAAAACCTTCGATTGGATAATAATCCACATTATGTGAAACAGTAATCGTATTCGCTCACGTAATTACGGTAAGAGCCGCTGTAGGTAGGTTGAGGTGCTTATGTGGTGAATTAATGAGACTGTAAGCTGATTACATTTGGAGTAAGAACCTGTCTTCGAAATTGGTATAAATGAAGCCAATCAGAGATAAACAACCGTCAGCCCACGATCCGCTAGCGTGGCCTGTTTCATTTACATGCCAATGACGAGGGGTGGGGAGGGGGCATGCGGGCACAATGGCGGCTCACCTGACTTCCAATACAATCTGCACGATTAACTGTTTGCATGTAAGCCTATCGTATATTTCAGCCAATTTATAGACAATTTTTTTAAATATACCTACGTGCCTACTTGTATTAGGGTCTTGAGAAATTAGCATTAGAAATAACAATAATAAAAAATAATAAATATACTACCACAAGTCTCACATCCCCATCTAGCCCCAAAAGTAAGCGTAGCTTGTGTTATGGGTACCTACTAAGATGACTGATGAATATCTTAATAAATAATATACATAAATACTTATAATAAACAGATGAACACCCAAACACTGAAAAACATTCATGATCATCACACAAACATTTTCCAGTTGTGGGAATTGAACCCACGGCCTTGGACTCAGAAAGCAGGGTCGCTGGCGACAGCGCCACTCGGCCGTCAATAATAATATACCTAATTGAGGTTTTCAACGTGACCATGAAATACCTAAGCACCTTCTTGCTAAGTTTTATCTTCTTGAAAAAAATATAAGTTAAGTCAGCTTATCCGAATCTTGTTGAGTGCTCTCACAAAACGTAGTGAAGGTACCTAAGTACTTAGTTTAACTTTGTGCATACGTGCATAGGGAAATACTTAAGCGTTATGTAGTTGTTTCCTAGATAAAGATAGGTAAAATAGATTGGTATGGCCAATGGCGTGCATAGAGGGTATGCACAGGGTATGCAGATGATATAAAATGAAGAAAGTAGGTATGAGTTATAAATACTGAAGGGTAGGCTTTTTATAACTCTTACAAAGCCTATCCTTAAGTTTTTACAAGTCGTAATGGTGATTTTCTTTATATCATATCATAGGAATACCCTGTGCATACCCTCTATGCACGCCACTGGGTATGGCTTTTCTGTACATCCGCTCTTTGCTAGAATAAGCATTAGATTTTAATTTTTAGTTCCCTTTATAGTTTTAGAACCTTTTGAATTAATAATAAGATAGCATTTCTTCGTTTAAATTAACGAGATAGGTAGGTATACAGAAATTATCTTAGGTACTTACCATTTTACTTGTATCTTTCATGAAGTGTGTGCTTAAATAAACTTGCTTCAAAGTTTTCTGGAATACTCCGTCTGGAGATTGTTCTTTACTGCTTGTGTGAGAGATCTCTTTTAATCCTAATTTACACTTTATGAGAATTAAGTCTACTCGAATTTTCTTTCTCTGCAACTGAAATTAGAGAAAAAGTTCACATTATGTATAACTCTGCGTAGTTATATACCTCATGGTCGGGGCTGTTACAGCTCTAAGCCAATGAAAACCCTTAACGTGGAACGCCATATCAGTTATTTCAATTCAGGAACTGACCATCAGTATTTTAAGTTGTAGTCCGGTTGGTGTAAAAAGATCGGGTTAGAATTACAAGATAAGCTTTGACTTATCATCTTTCGGAACATTAAAAAAGGTTTTTTTTTATTCCACTACTAGTTAGCCCTAGACTGCAATCTCACCTGTGAGTGATTATCCAGTCTAAGATGGTGGCGGGCTAACTGTAGGGAGATGCTGTGCTACTGAGAGAACTGAGAGAACTGTGCTAAATGTTAGGGAGTATGGTAATCATACCCCTAATAGGTCTCTACGCGACATCACACTGTAACACTAAATCGCATAGCGGCACGTCTTTGTCGGTAGCCAAAGCCTTCCACTGGACCATACCAGACTAATTCGAAAATTTTCTATCTCCGTTACCGAAAATGGGCAGTTTTGCTAACCCCTTTTATGTCTGGATAGACTATAAATAAGCTAGAAGTACATCAATGAAAATCAATATATACCTCCCTAAATGCTTTTACTACTTTCAATGAATTCTGCTGCTGCTGGCATACGAGGAAAAACTTTTAACCAAATATACCTGCTTACCTAAATATTAAAGTGATTCCATAAGGTCAAGGCGCAAAGGATAAGGGTTTGATTTGAAAAAAAAACAGTTCCCTCTCAGGATTGCCATTGACGTAATTAATTAGGGTCTTCGATTTAGGTAAAAAAGCTCTACAAGAAGTCTTGAGTTGATATCTATGTTAAGTGTCCTTAATTATTTTGATATTAAATTATACTCGGTATATTAATAATATGAACGTAAATTATAATAATAAAATAAACTCAGCTATAAAGTAAATAAAATAGTAAGTGAAGGTTCGCAAAATACATGTTATAGAAAACGACGTTTGGTAGAGTCCATTGGTCGCGTACGTGACCTTCCGCCATGTCAGAAATTCGTTCCTTAACGGTTGTGGTCAATTCACGCTAATACAACTTGATTTGAAATAGAAACCTTAACACTGTACTAAACATTAAAGCTTTTTTAGTAGAATTCGAGCTTCTTGAGACAGAAGTCTTCGTTCGGGGAAGTACTACCATGTTCATTTCTGCCGCTAAGCAGCATCGTTGCAATGCTTGGTTCCGGTCTAAACATTCATGCTCATCACACAAACATTTTCCAGTTGTGGGAATTGAACCCACGGCCATGGACTTAGAAAGCAGGGTCGCTGCCCACGGCGCCAGTCGGCCGTCAAATATTTGCTATAATTTGCACCACACACAAAAAAATGTTCCATTTACACAATGGACTTCAATAAAGTATCTATTGCTCTCTTCTTTCAAATACTATGTGCCTATATACTCACGCCAATACTCTATGAGGTATAGAGTATTGGCGTGAGTAGGATTATGATAGACAAAAAACCTTATTAGATTGCTATAGGTACCATACTAGGTTGGTACTGAGGTTAGTACCTAGCTTTTATATGATTGCCTTTGGCAGATATGAAAGAGGTAAAACAACATAAATGTCGAAAGTTATTTTCTTTATGTCTGTCCCTACCCTTTTGCCGGATATTGGTTAGATATTGTTCAAAACGAAGACAGCCTGCTACGTTTATGCTAAAAATAGTTTGTACACATCCCATGAACTTCAATACAGACATGGCTATAGCGCAGGTGGGCTAGGGTGGTAACGAATATACGTGGGGGCGATATGGGCTCATGTTTTATATTATTGAGGCTCCGAGCGCCCGTCCGTTTACCTTGTTTACAGAAATGCGAGCAAAGCTCACAACAGGGATAGCCACACTATTATTCCAAGTTTATTCGATACAACCAATTTCAAAAATTTTATTTTTATTCAAAGTTATATCGAATTCGCTTTAAATATATTGTATACAGAGTAGTTTCGATCCCCGTAATCCTCGCTTGATCTGTTTAAAAATACGATCCAATCACGTATTTTTATACAAGCCCATACTAAGTCCAATATGATGTTAAACATTTGCGTTCGTCCAACGATCGTACCCGTTCATACCCGTATAACATTGGGTAAAAACAAAAACTTGTTTGGACGCAACTCGCATCCCTGATTATATTTGAACAAATATTTCTTGTATCTCGTGTACACAGTATAATAAGTCTCTTGGGCCGTCAAATGGAGCCTAAAGGAAAACCATCGTGTGTCATTCTTACGTTTTACGTGATCCTTGTCGAGATGAAGGTAGGAATAGAATAAGGGCAAATCTTTTGAGCTGTATTAAGGTACAAAGGTGGGTAGCGATTCCCAAATGGGTTGCTTATTTTCTCGGTATTGTATTGGGGTGTACATTGCATGACTCATGACTCAGAAATTGAAACCGAATGGAAAAACAGAAGGGAGTACCTACATAAAAAAGGGAAAATATATTACTAAAACACTTGTATGAGGTTTTGTTGTAAATGTACAATGTAAATCTTCTAAAGCGGAAAAATGTCCACATTTTTTGTTATAGGCCTCACTTGAAATTAAAAAAAAAAAAAAACCTATTTTACACAACTACTCATATCTATTGTAATTTGTTTTGTTGTTCTGAGAAAACTATTTTTTAATTTTAATTAATAAGAAAAAATAAACATTCATAAGGAATGGCCTTAATCCAAGTTCTTTCTAAAACTGATGCCGTGACAGAACAGTTTTGTTCAAGTATGTCCCTTAAGACCAACTTTGTTTACCCAAATTAAGCCTTGTTTTGGTAGGCCCAAGGTACAGTATCTTTTATTGATGTGTACAACTGTTACATACACCGAGGTGAAGGAAACCCTGCTTTACTTGGTTATAAATAAAAATTAAATTTGTCTGCTGTTGGACTTATGTAAAATTAAGAGAAGCGTGCCCGCTGCTTTTCGAGATGGGACCGTCAAATATTTCGGCCTTTATTTATGTCCACTTGAAGTTTCCCGTAACTATAACGAGGACATTTTTTCGCAAAAGAAACAACGGGTACGCGAGACTAAAATAACTTTTGCGTACAGGTTTTTAAACTCATCTATATGTAAATGACTATTACTTTCAAAGAGTTTGCTCTGAGAGACTTATAAAAGGTGAGTATTAAAAAATCACTGCGTTACATAAAACCCGAGGCTTCCCTTAATTTTAGGAAGGAATTTTTTTTAATGTATTTATAAATTTTAAAAACTTATATTAGTATCAGAATAAATAGGTAAGGTAAAAATTTATACGTTATTAACTATTAAATTATTTAAAGTCTAATTATTTTAAATCTATTTTAGTCCATTAATTAAATTACCTCTAACGTCTGATATTTCTAAGTTATTCAGACATGAAATCTGGTAAAACAGGTTACAATGGAAATCACCCAACCAAAATTTCCCGACAGGAGCTTAAATCCTTCTTTATGCCCCACGTGGATTTTCTTCAACGAAGGTTAAATACAAAATTACAGAATTGTTTCCCTACTACTGTAGATATAATCCAGTGAGATAATATGTTGATGCTCAATAGAATACATATCATCAGATTTGCAGTACCTAAGCACCTACACCTACCTACCTGATGCATTATGTGAACATGGCGGGCATACCTACCTGATGCATTTTGTCAAAAAAGCGGGCATTTGTTAGCAGATCTTTCAATATTGAGGTATCGATCTATGCTACTTATTTTAAATTAAGTAAAAGTTTAATGAATTCCGAATTTCAGCATAGTAGCGATTTAACCTTTCTTCAATCTTTTATGGTCGAGTGTATTTCTAGATATAGTTACAACTTCCTGTCTGGCACACAAGTCAGTAGGTTCCATATAAAAGTATTTTCGTCAAAGTTTATTTTATTTAGAGATCTTCTTACCGACATTAAGATTAGAATTTCCCTTCCCTTTACAAATGAAAAACCCATATACCATCATAATGTAGTCTTAAAAAACTTGCATTATGATAACATTACTTTTTGTCGGTAAATATTATTTAGATACCTACTCAACTTCGCTTACTTGCAAAACTCTATCATAACTTGGCATGAATACAAAATGTTTTGTCTATGAAATTTGTGGTTATGTACGCACTGAGACGTAGCCTATTCAACTTATTTACATATCCCAGAATTATTCTCTCGTAGACATGTTTTCTACGCAACAAATAAGCCGAAGGCTTTTACTTTGAGATCCGTCGGTATTAGGTTGATCTGGCCCGCGCTTCCAGTTTGATTACCATATACTCCTTAAAAGCCTTACATCCTTGCCATGGATCCGCAAATAAGATCAACTTCTACATAATATATGTGTCAATGTCTCATCCTTTTGTGGTATTAAACATTAAACTAAAATTTAATCTTTTGCAGTAGGTATTCTCCCAATTTTTGTTTCTTTTTAGTTCTGATTAATGTAATTGGATAAATAACCAAATTACTGGAGTATTTATATTTTGCCAAACTCCTCTTACATACTCGTAATTTTTGCGTTTTATTTAAGCGTGTTCAGATCTCTAACGATATATTTCCATGGACTATAGAGCGCAAACTAACAGAGATTGAGCTCGCCTCCTATGCCGCTAATCTACCAATCCGAAAAGTCCACCAACCGCTCTTGGCTAGCGTGGTAGACTACGGCCTTAACCCTTTTTATTCCGAGAGGAGACCCGTGCCCTGTAGTGGGCCAGTAATGGCAGGAAATGATGATGATGATGATGACTATGCCGCTTGCCTTGCTAAGCCTAAGTAGTTTTTTTTTTGTTTCCCTACAAGTTAGTTAACTGCAATCTCACCAGGTGATTGGTGATGATGCAGTCTTAGACGGTAAAGGGCTAACCGTTAAGGGAGTATGGCAGTTATATTTAACCCAAACTCCTAATCGGTTTCTACGCTGAAACGTACCGGAACGATAAATCGCTTAGCGGCACATAAGGATGATCGGTTCATAAATAGGCTACCACACACCAGTAATAATAGACCGTAAATAGACCGTAAGTTTCGTTGAAGTACATTGCATATAGATAATAACTTTTGCTTAGGAAATTTTAATCTTTTATATACTGAATTTATAAATAACTAAATACTATGTGAAAGTGTGGATGTTTGTTACTCAATCACGCAAAAACGGTTGATAGGAATTTGGATGACATTTGGCATGCATATAGCCTTTGACATGGAAAAGAACAAAGGCTACCTTCTATCCCGGGAAATAACAGAGTTCGCGAGGGAATAAAAACCTTAATCCACGCGAACGTCAGCTAGTTTCTCAATAATAATAATAGTTAATAAAAATTAATAGTTAATATTATACGTATAAAAACATCACCTCAATTTATTTCTCTGTTTCATAACTCTTTGTCATGTGAACAAAATATATGTATAAACATACATCTCTATGCAAACCGCGAAAGATTAAAACAATACTTGCTTTATAATTACGGAGGGAGGCACTCATTTCTTGCCTGCTTGAAAATTGTATTAACTTTAATCAAGTGGAAATTGCTCAGATGCTACCTGTTTCGCAGATAAAAGGGTTAAATATTTATGTACGTACAAGTTAGGAGTTTATTTCACTGTAATTCGATGGATATACTTATCTATTAACTTAAATACCTTCTAGTTATGCTTTTTATTAATAACTAATATTTATGGACCAAGTACCTATTAGTTTATAATTCTGTACTCGTTATATCCGGCTGTTTATTAATTACTCGTATTCAGAAGAAAAATTTGGTCCAAATACCGAGTTTGCGAAAATAAAATTAAATATTTTCTATTTTACTAAACTATAACTTAACTGAACTGAGTAACGGCCGAGTAGGTACTTGGCTTGAAGATGATAAAAGCGAGAGATTAAATTTAGAACTCAATTATCATTTATACCTATAGGTACGGTAATAAATATAAATGTAGGTCTACCTCTTGATCCTGTAAGGTGAAATTACTTAAGAATAAATTTCCGAAATAAGTATTCTTATAAACGCGTAAAAGTGTTACGTGGATTGTATTTCTTTCACGCAGCAACAGAGCACGAATAGTCGTGATTCGGACTGTTTGCAGCATAAAGCTATGCGTCGAATGGCCCACACGGATTGACGCACGTAATAGGTTAAACGGCGCGGTGGAGGCTTTGATATATTGCTACAGCTCAGAATTTTCGGCAGCGCAATATTTATAGGTTCGATAAAAAGTTCAAGACGAGAAATCAGGTCTGAATTTCTTAAAAGAAATTCACAGTTTATACCGGACCGGCGTGTCGGTAGGAAACGGGTGGTATTTAACTCCGTGCCTTAAAAAAAAAGTTAAACAGTCGGTATTGGCTATTATCATAACATGATACCTAATAATCGTTAAAACTCATCTACAACCCGCAATGGAACAGCGTGCTCTAATCATGTTATCTCTCGGCTTTGAAAGATCTGGCTTGGACGCAGATGCGTGCATAGAGGGTATGCACAGTACACAGCACAATAATAGTACGAGTTATAAATGCTCAAGGGTAGGCTTTTTACAACTCTTACAATGCCAATCCTTAAGTTTTTTATAACTCGTACTAGAGATTTTTTTCATTTTATATGATCTGCATAGCCGCAGTGAGATACTATTGGGCTGAGGATGAAACTGAGATCGGTTGCGTGCCATGCGTGCACTGGTGTGGGCTAATCGACGCCGACCTTAAGAAGTTGCTCTATAAGCATGTCTCGAGAGTCAAGAAGTTTGGTCATACATCGAACCCAAAAGGCATTGAACTCTGAGTGCTGCATTTCAACAGACGACATACCTACGTCAATAATGCGTAAAGCCTGAGCGTTATTGTAACTTAATATACGCATGCATAAGTTAGTAAGTAGGTACCTTAGGTATATATGTCTAGTTGCTATCGAAAACGATTTCTTTGAGCTCTAGGTTGGTAGGTTCAAATATAAACTACATAAACATTACAATTGATTATGGCTAAACCTATTGCTTTATCGTGAAAAGAATACAACAATAATAATAACTTATTGAGTACTAAAAACCTGTACTAAATTAATGTAACACAATAGGTAGATTACAGTCGTTATATAAAAGTCATACTGAACTATCCTTTTTTTAAATAAGTTACGTAGCAGAATTTTTCTATTTCAATCTTCCTGCGTTATGTCTATACATATACTTTATTATTTTCCTAAAAAACTCAAGTGCAAAATTTAATAGGTTAGTAGAAGTAGAAAATTATGTTTTCTTATGTACCTAACAACATGAAGCCTCTTGAATAAAGTTAACCTAGCGAGATAATTTATTCGAAGGGTATATAGCAAATATATTTACCTAATATTTTTTCTATTCAATAACTTCAATAAAAACGTCGAAGTTTTTCCTCAGTTAAAGAAATAAGCTAGCACATTTCAATTAGTATCGTCGTTATTTTAAAACTGAATTTATTATCACACAATATACAATGGAAAATAATTGTAAACAAAGTCACCGTCAAAAGCTAGTAGGTATTCAATAATGCAGCGGGAGCATAACACTTTACACAAATGACCTTTCATTACTGAGACTCCGTACTTACGGTCGTTGAGACTTGAGGCGAGCTATGCACCCGCCGGACATAGTTAGAGCTGAGTCATAAAGATGTATCTGTTGCCGTTAAAGTTAGGAAATTTCCAAAGTTGGTTCTCGCTGGGAACTGACCCCTTTCCGAATCTAACAATAGTTTGAAAATACCAGATATATACCTAGATGAAGTCTTAATTGCACAAATGAGATGAAAACAAAAAAAATTGCAAAGGCTGTCTTATCGTTTTAAGCTATCTCCTCTAAGCAACCTTTGATGGAAGAATAAAGTAAAGGCAAACTGGGTTATGCAACCGGTCAATAACTAATAATAAAATAATTAACATTTACGTTACATACTATTAATACTTAAATTTATATAAAATACCTGTTTATATATACTTACATACAAAATATAGAAACATAAAATAAATTAATATTAGTTACATAAAATTCTTTAAACCGAATTTTCGCCACTGTCTTGCTCTTCATTTTACCTATATAACTATCTACTTATATAGGTAAAATATATTTTTATATTCCGCTGTAAGTAAGCCCTTGACTGCAATCTCACCTGGTGGTAATTGATCATGCAATCTGAGATGGTAACGGACTAACCTGTTAGGACTAGGTATGGTAGTTTTATTACCCACAATTCTGAATCGGCTTATACGCGACTTCCTACAGGAACGCTAAATACCTTGGCCCCACGTCACTTTCAGTAGGATGGTAACAAGTAACGGCCGAAGCTTCCCACCTAGACCGGGTAAAAGAAAATATATACTAACACCCTTACAATTCTAAAAAATACTGAATAGCGATATTAGTATACTAGAGATAGTAGTCAGTAGTCTAGTAGATACTAACTAATAAAATAGTTAGGAAAGTATAGGTAGGTATGTGCTACCTATACTTTCCCAATTATTTTATTATCTCCGGAGCTATATTTTCCTGCGAATAAATTCATCAACAAAGCTTATGAATAAACAGGTAAGTACTACGCAGATTTTATGCTTGTTTAATAACTCGTTATGGAAAAATGTTATAAACTTCTGATACGAAATTGCATTATTTAATATTACTTAGTAGTATCAAACAAGTGCTTAAACATGTTTTTCCTTAACATGAACTTGTTTTAATTTTTTTTTTCTATTACAAACACTCAACTTCAATCTCAATTTATGGTAAGAGGAGTTGCAGTCTAGAATGCTAGCGGGCTAATCTGTTAGTGTTCGGTTTGTACGTGACATCGCAATGGAGTGCTAAATGGCTTGACGGCACACCTTCGCAAGGAGGTAACTAGCCACGGTCAAGGTCACCAGAAAAGTGACACTTATCTTTTAAAAAAACGTAGTTGGCTAAGCATCGTTCTTTTTCAAAGAGTTCAGACACGAAATGTATGTACAAGAAAAATAAAGCACAGGTTAGGTCCCTACCACCGCAGTTAAGCTAATTAAATAAATATATATATCTATATGCTTAGTAATTATATTATAATATTGCAGTATGTTATTAATAAATTCATACGTATCCCAAAATCATCAAAAACACAGTACATAAATCTAAGGATATACGAACCAAAAACAACAAGCAAAATTGTAAACATAGTGCCTAAACTTATGATAAAATAACTATGTTACCAAGATTTTATGTATTGTCAACCTTCTAGGTAGTTTTAAAAATTTCACCTAAACTCGGATTTAAAGGCATACTAGTGATTTATATACCTACATAAATATGAAACGGAGGTTAAATTTACAAATGCATTTCCGACAGCTGTTAGTAGGTATACTCTGTCGTCTTACTATGTGATATTAAGTATGATAATACACAAAAATATAAATATAATTTTGTCATTTATGTTTTGCCTATCAAACAAAAACCAGCCGCACACAAAAAGTTACATGTTAGTGGCATTATTTATTGATCATTAAACAATATTAGGCAGATCTATCATTTAGATGTATACTTTTTTTTTATTATTTTCAACAGTGAATTATAAAAGTACTATTAAAAATTTATAAAAAAAAATTCCTCTTCCGCTTGCGGGGCTTTTGAGTGCCCAAGCAACCGCGGCGGTCAGGGCTCCAGAGTGAAAAACCTCCTCACAATACGTGCCGTTTCAAGAATTACTGCTTCTGTATACTACCCTTGATCCAACAACCAGGCGAAAGCTTCTTAAGATATTATTAAACAATTAAATTAACGTATGTTTTTTTGTATAGACACATTATACCCACAACATAATTACGTTTCATTATCATGAATTATTGTAAAAAAAAATATCTTACCTAGTTCAGATAACATCTCCTATTATTTTGAAAATAAAAAATATTTTGAAAATAAAAAATAAAAGTATAACTCTCGCTATTTTAATTTGTGTCCGATTTGCAGTATTCTAAGCCTACACTCTGCAAAGAAGTGTCTGTTCGGTTTAAACCACAGAATTCATATTTAAAAGGGATCCAGTAGCAAAAAAGGGGAAAGCGGGACCCATTGTGTCACCCCAATGTAAAAACTGGGCCAATAGGGAAAGGGAATGCGTGACAATTGATTTTTGGCTACCAATCGATTTGGTTTCACAAAATGGCTGCTGGGAGAAACTACTATTTTAAAATATTTCAAAGCAAAGCTCGAAGGTCGTTCGTTACTCAATTTAATTTACGGAAAGAAGTTCTTCAGTTTAAGACGTTGATAATGTAACTACTAGCACTGATCTGATTTTAGTATACCATAGTTTCTTCAGTTGAATTTTCTGTTTGGCTGGCTCTGCAGTTTTATGTATTTTTCCGAACTTGCAAGATGCCTATCAGTATTTATATGGAGATTCCTCTATGAAAATACTGATTGATATTTCGAGATAACTAGACAAGGTGATTTAGGAGTAACATTATTTAAAATTACCGATCTAAAAATATCAATCAATCCCTGTCCCACTCTCGCGCTCACTTTATACCCTTTTAAGAATATAGATTCTAGTAACCAACCATATAAAATAGGTATATTGTATTAAGGTTTTTAGGCTAAATAATTTTAATGATTTTGTGATGAGTCAGTGCGTAATAGAATATTTTCCTTTTATATAACTTAAAATGCATATAAGACAGCAAGTTATTGGGTACCCATTTAATATTGCAAGAATTCTAAATCAATTGGGTATCGCACCTCGAGAACAAATCAGTTGGGCAAATCTAGGCTTGTCAAAAAATTCAAAATTCATTTAGTCTATAGTCAATATTCATTTATTTATAAATATTAATATTATACGTCACATAGTAATTATTAAATAATAAATTAGATCACGCAAATGTATATATGAATTAATAAATTCATTATAATATTGTTTTATAATTTTCAAGTAAGTAGGCCTTAATATAAGCACTTTTGAAACGTCAACTCTGTCTGTTTGTAGGGACTCTACCACCGTTTCGGAAGGCAGATTCTACAGATAAGAAGCCGGAAGAATCTCTGCAGTTACTCTTTTCCAACCTCAACAATTTACATTTTACATTTTAACATTCATTTTTCTATCTTGTGAGAGATGAAAGCGGAGCCGGATGCTTCCAAGCAACCTTGTCATTAAGTAATTCATCAATTGTATACTCAATACTCAATTGTATTGTGTCACCTCACTGTAATAAATGTGTTTTAACATATTCTTTAAACTTATGCCAAAATTACCTTAGGAATAATATTATAAAAGCGTATACTCAATCCCACAAATTACTTCTGTACCCTTTGCAGATGATATGCAGATGTCACTAATTTTTTTTATTAGTAATCTTATTTTGTTAGTAGGTACCATATAGCGCAAGTTTACTCACATGGCAGGCTCACATTTTGTAGACTCGCCTTCTACTGCATCAAATATTTCACTTGCCAAACGATTTTTATACCTAAATGATGGCCTCATACGATAGATCTTGAAAGTCGCATAAATAGATCAGGGAATCATTTATTGCTGTGGTTACGTTCTAACCAAACCGTTTAAAATATTGAAGAAGAAAACTGGGTTTTTCTATATGTAGATAAATATATTATCATGAAATGCGCTAAAAAGATCCAAGGAAAATTAAAGTTAAACTTGAAACGGTCACTAACGCCACCTATTGGTAGTTCAGTGGAAACTCATGGATTGAAATACACTGCACAGAAACAACGTGCTCACGCACACTAGCACGCTTTATTTACCACGTTTTTCTGTACTGATAAGACGGTGCAAATGTGTGTGTATGAACTCTACGCGTAACTCTATGTTTACGCGGCGTTTACACGAAGTACGTTGGTGTGAGTTGTAAACGTAGAGCCGACTGCTCACACACACAGTCAAAAGAGTTCAACGAGTGAACAGCAAACAAAAGCCAAGCTAGGAACTAACTGCCAGCGACATCTAGTTGAAACAAATGAAACTAAACCCTACGGAGGCTTTGTATAAAGTGGCACATGAAATTTTTAACTACAAAAATTGGTTCCTTTTTTTTAAAGGAACACAAAGCAACCATCCAATTAGTATTGCTTCTTGAGTTTTATAATATGTAGCTTGGGATTCCCATATCTAAGAATCTACTTTTGGAAGAATAAATATTTTGTGGAGACCATTGATTGCATAGTACTTACTATTTATCATAAAAGCACGATGATAGTAAAATGTGGTATATTGTATTTAAAAAACTAAGTACATTAGAATTACGTGTACGCTATGTTCTGAATAGCTAAGACATATAATATTGGTTTGACCGTAAGCAACAGTGGATCCAGAGTTCGATTTCCAATTGGTTTTGTTTTCTATAGGAAGCTCAATTATTCATAAGCAAAATAGATTACTATTTTACGTAGCTACCTGGGTAATAAATACCTTCTTTATCTTATAGGAAAACCCCAAATGAAGATCTTTGCGTAACTTCTGAGACCTCACGTAAGAAAAAATATGGGTATTACCATGAAAGTCCTACTTGATAATAGTATTTATAGATATTTCAATTATTATTTAAATCTAGAGTACATCTAAAGTTATACAAAGTTCACAATAAGTGAGCCATGATCTTCAATAAAAAATTTAAATAGCGCCTTTGAAAGCCTTACAAATGGACACTAAGGTATCGCAGATGGGTTCTAAGTTGTTATATACTACAAAAATGCCGTTAATTACGGTTTTATTATATTTTAATGTAGCACAAAATTAATTCAGTTACCTGAAGTGCTGGTCTCTGGACACGGGTGAATACTTTCAGAGGTAGCACCTTCGATCTAGTTGCCGCTAACCGTGGCATACTTGATATAGATCCATACATTTATTGTAGTTGATCGATGCTTCACCGATCACACGGTTAACGCGCGGTGTGAACGTCCTATGGCTAGCACCTTAGTTAGAGTCTTTAGACCATATAGTACGAAGCAAGAAATTCAAATTTGTAGCATTAGCAGAACATTCCCGCTTCGATAGCCAGAAGAGGGTGAAGATTCCAATCTAACCGGTTCTGCGATTTCAACATGAATTTTATATATTTGGATGAGTGTGATATAAAGGTATGAGTGTCACCTAAAAATATTATAAAAATATTATTTTAAAAAAAAGTAAATCAGAAAGACGACATTGATTCCACGTCCTTAAAATTTTCACTTACGATCTTATACATGGTATCCGTAACTTAAAATAGAACTTTATCAAATACTTAGTTCGAGCAGAATGAAGTTGGACTCGTTCGAATAAGATTATTTGGAGCATAATAAATTAATAGTAACGTTTTTTTTGTTATTCAATTAATTATTCGCATTTTATTATGATAAAATAATAAATGTACAAAAAATTAAAAAGAAAATAGCTTCTTAGTTCTGCTTAATTAAAATACAAAGTGTCTTGATCAAAAATATAATCAGAAGTATTATAATGAGGATTAATTAACATACGTAATTATTCACAACAATCAGTTAGAAGCAGTGAGATGTTTTAACTTTAGAGTCGGCACTGTCTTGCAAGTGGATAGACTGGAGTGGCATTAATTCTAGTACCACGGATGGTAAAAAATATTCCTAATCAAATTATATGATTTTACTAATTAGGTTACAGCAAAATGTTAAAGTGACTTATACATACATACTATACACTTTTAAACTAGTTGTAGAGTGATTATAAACAGAATTGACCTTGAGAGCTTCGAAAGTAGACGCATTTCTAATAAATGAATTTTTAATTAACATACCTAATTAGTTAAAATTGTTATTAAGCATAATTTTCATAATATATGATGGAATTCCGCAAAGTAACGCCTGTTTCTGCCAATATTTGAAATTGTTAATATACTGCACTTAAGTTGCGTATCGTACAACGGTTTGATTTTATGACGCTTGGTTGTATGGTGTCTCTGTAGTTACATCTCACTGGTTTTAACCACTATGCAAGGCTATTCAGTACAAAATAATACAAAGTTATCTATAGATGGTATCGCAATGTAAATGAATGACTTTTATCAGTTTTTTGGGAAAAGAATTGTGTTGAAATGAAGACTTGTTTATACCCGTGATTTAATTCTACATTAGCATATTATTGACTACTATTAATGACTCTAGGAGATGGCATTATGTTCTATAGATTATATTCTAGCAGAGTATTCTTAGAAAAAAGTATAAATTTTCTGTCAATAAATTTTTAGAACTAGCCCTCAGTTAGGATATTGTCCAACTCTACTATTCTTTGGACATTTCGTTACTCCAGGACTAGGAGAGCACTTTTAGCCATCTAACCAGCTTGGCATTACTAAACATGTTATATTAAACGTTTAAGCCCGCCATCCCGTATGCTTAGCAAATCTGTATGCCTCTGTAGCCCAGCCGTGGGATATGTTTATA
Organism: Pararge aegeria; assembly: GCF_905163445.1. Taxonomy (NCBI): domain Eukaryota; kingdom Metazoa; phylum Arthropoda; class Insecta; order Lepidoptera; family Nymphalidae; genus Pararge; species Pararge aegeria. Next base: position 12,114,310 of record NC_053189.1, read on the forward strand.
GGTTGACAAAGAAGGCAAAAATTATATTAAGTAGGTTCTTATTATTTTGGGAGTTTTTGTTCGGATTATTTCCTGTAAATAAGGATATATTATGAAAATTAAGCTTAATTTGCTATAACCCGCGAAAAGCAGGAATCTGTATGGTGTAATTTATAATTTCTTCAATCCTTATACTCCACACCAAACAGATCTTCGGCAATGTACCCTCTATGCGCGTTCCGCTCCGAAACCGGAGTATCCTCAGGAGATGTTGACTTTACAATGAATAATTGTTAAGTCTAGTTAACAATTATTCATTGTAAAGTCAACATCTTTATTCATAATATATCATGGATTTCCGCAAAGTAACGCCTGCTTCTATCCAATATGTAAATAAGGATACAAGTAGGTAGGTACAGTTAAAGCGCAGAGTATTATTTTTCGGAATTTTATTTAACTTATCGTTTCAACCCAAGTGGTGTCATCTGGCGTCACTTGTCGTAGGGCGTTACGTTACTCACGTAGGTTATTTATGACGTCTGGATGGTCAACGTATGTTGGTTATATCTGAGTGCATTTCGATATGGAAACGTGGACTGCAGCTAGATTACGTAACAAGAAATTCTTGCTTGAAAATGAAAGTTGAAATTTCAATTTATTACTGGCTGTAGCTTAGAGATACCTATATGGTACGATATACTTATACCATTTATGATATACTTATACAATTTCAGACCTATATAGTATAGTATTTATGAGAATACTTGGTCTTCATTATAGATGAACTCAAGTACCTTACTCTTCTTCCTCTCCTTCTTTTAACACCTCTTAACAGTGGAATTTCGTGAGTTTTGGGTTTAAACTTCCATAACGCAGCAACGGAGCATCGAATTGTTTTTTATGCATATAGTTTTATTCGGAATTGAAGAAGATGGCACATCATCGTACGATTTTCCACCGGCTGACCTCCGAACTTCAATATGAAAATGGCACCTAATGATGAATGATACTTAGTTTTTAAACCGGAAAACGACGAGATTGATGGTCAAGTTTGTAGAGGTGGAATAGAAAACAAAACAATGTTGCTATATCTTGTATTAGACGGCAGATTGGCGCAGTGGGCAGCGACCCTGCTTTCTGAGTCCAAGGTCGTGGGTTCGATTCCCACAACTGAACAATGTTTATGTGATGAAAATGAATGTTTTTCAGTGTCTGGGTGTTCATACGAGTATGTATATTATAAGTATTTATGTATATTATTCATAAATTTATTCATCAGTTATCTTATTACCCATAACACAAGCAACGCTTACTTTGGGGACGAGATGGCTATGAGTGTATTGTCTTAGTATATTTATTAATTTATTGATTTTTTTATTATTTATTTATATCTGCAAAGTAATATAAATGAAGGGAAAATGTGTTGACAGAGGTCAACGCTAATTCCCATCACTGTACGCAAAACAACACTTATGAATTTGCTGATATAGTAAATTATTCTAATCTACGAGTATCTATGCTAATCTAGTCAAATTTCAATTTTTGTACCTACCAAAGGGAAGTAAAAGAACTCCCACGGATATAAACTTTGACCCCTTTATGAATAACCGTACACATTCAAGGTGATGTCTAATAAAGTTTGACAAAACACTGCGTAACTATTCTTACGTTACGCTACGGCTATTAATAATGGCTTACAATATTTTTAGTTATACAATTAGTTGGAAATCGCGAACTATGTAGTCAATATTTTCAACCCTATTACACAATAGATGCCAAAGATGCCCGCAAAATTACATAAACAGTTATTGTACAACCATTTATACCCGTTGCAAAACAATGTCACGTATTCATTATTTTCGCTGTAATTTAGGACATCGGACAACTATATTTTGTACTGAAGCCAGATTAGTTCATTGACATTTGGCGTAGACGGCTCGAGGGGATGGTGGGCTAGTATGCTCACCCTCTTTGTTTACTAACGTTAGAAAGAGATAGACTACATGCTAGTAAATTGTCGCCTGCTTTCGTGGTAGCAGGTGGTAATTATTTGCGTTTATTCTGTGTTTGAACTTTTGAAGGTCGAAAAATATATATTATTGTCTAGCACAGCCAGTGGCTTTGCTCTTGTTCTTGTGTACTGTCCCTACATTATTGTGATTTAATAAACGCATAACTTCCATACAAAGAAATAAAACTACTTTCGCAAAGGTTCAGGTGGAGAGGATGTATTCTTTTTATTCCCGACTGATAAGATAACGCCAAATTTTATCAAATTGTTTCTAATATAAAAAAATTATAAAAAATGTCGCTTTAAATCTATCCTACAGAAATGGCCACTTATTACACCATAAATTTAACTGTAATTGATTGTATTTGTATGCTAATATTTTATGTATGACTTTGTTCTTATTCCCGACTGATAACATAACACCAAATTTTAATAAATATATAAAGAGTTTATAAAAAATGTGGCTTTAAATCTATGCTACAGAAATGGCAATTTATAACACTATCAATTTAACTGTAATTCAATGTGTTTGCTACTAATATTTTATGTATGACTTAGTGTAGGTATGTTACAGAAAAGTATAAAGTATATTCACCCCATACACTATCTAGGTATATGGAAAAAGTTCGTCAAACCTCTGGCTTGTTACTACCTTAAAGAAGTTCGAACCGACAAACTTTCGCATTTATGATGTTAGTAGGGTTTTTACATTACAGGTTTTTACTAACGTTAATGAATGTTGATCTAATACGCGATACGTTTGACTGAACTCAAGGTTACATGTCGGTATGTAAGCGTAGTTTCACGCAAGTGCCAAAAGAGTTATAGCTGGTATAAATATACGAAATAACTTTGGGGTTTTATTCCGCAAGCGATTTGTATCAGTCACATGCACGCGTAATGCGATGCAAATTATTATCAATGCTTTAGTTGCCGCATTCAAGTTGAATGAACCGGATTTTTTTATCTTGACTTTTGGTATATTTTAGTTGATTGCATTTGATTTTTCGCTGTCTAAACTAATGTATTAGGAGTAGAACTTTTTGGCAGTGTCGCTGTGGTTATAGGCAATGGTTTTCCAGTTTGCATCAAGTGGGCCATCTGCTTGCTTAATCAATTATTAAAAATCTATAACTGGACAAAAGTCTCTATTTGGTATTTCCACAATATGTCAAACGAGTTTTGTGGCTTGTTGTTCTCTCTTTATCCCTAGAAACAATATAATACCTTTGAGTACGGGGTATCTATTTCATCTTGATATCCCAAGCAATGTACTCTTTGCAATTCGTAAATCTACTCTGGTTCTTATATGGATCTCATCAACGCAGAGTTAGGTACAGTGTTTATTCCCAACAATAATAATAAAAATAAAGATTCATTCAAACTTTATTCCATTTATCTTGTTATAAATAAAAAAATGGAAAAACACCTTAAAATCGCGTAGCTCGTTGTTACCAAAAATATCATTATCAATATAAATATAAACATAAGACGCTACAATGACCTGTTTGCACCAGATAAGAAACAATAACAGTGATAATTGCCTCGAGACGTCTTGTAGGACCTTTCAATAACAGTTAATCTATATTTTCCAGACATTTTTTGTCTCTTCTTTCATTGAGTAAAAGATACGTATGAATATTTTATGATTTCAGATCAGGAGACATTAAAACATTCGCACGTTTGAAAATGCATTTTGATCAATAAACCTCAGGATTTACCCTGACTTCCGGAACTTAAAGCCAAGTTGAATAGGGTTTTAATATAATTTGCAGAATGCGAACGCACGCCATATGCACACCGACAGACCTGGATTTGATACCTGATATCGATTTGTAAATGTATAATTTCTAATTTGACTATGGTCTTCTCTGGTGAGAGGCCTCGGCTACGGCTTATAACCACACTACAAACATAGTGTACCACCAAGCGAGTTCACTACAATTTTTATATTGTACTCCTGAGATGGCAACCAACAAAGAGTTCTCGTAAAATGTCGTATAAATAACAAAACATGGTTTAAAACTACGCTAGTTCTAAATTCTTGGAAATTGGAAAGGCTAAACTGACTTCATCAGTAAGCCCTAAGTATGGGCTTTCCGATGCTCACCTATTCCTCCCTCAAATAAAATCATCTTAGTTTTGCGGCACGCCACAAACTTTGCGCAAAAGTGTGATGTTTTTATCTCGGCATGTTTTCATGTTCTGGTTAATCTCGTACGTCACGCGGTGATACATTTTTGTAATTTATTTTGTGAAACGTCAAGCTTGGTTGCTCGTTGCTACCGCAAACGGTATACTGTATCTAGCTAACTGTATATTTGGTGCATATTACAAAAACGTTCGAATTAGCAATATATCCAATAAGAATATTTTGGTCTTTCACACTATTTTCATTAGGTCTTCACTAGACTTTCTGTGACTCTGTCATTTTCGTGAGAGGTCTGCCATCGCTTCGTTTTTCAATGTAAGGTACCAATCTAGTACCTTGATAAACCATGCAATGTACATGCATTCAACCTTTTGGCAGTTGAAGGAAAAAGTTTGCAATAAAATTATTTATTTATAAAAACTTAAGGCTTTAAGCAACCAAAAATTGAATAGATCTACGACATAGGCTTGCCTATTGTGGTGACCAACGGCTATTTTTATTGTAAAATTGTTTAGAGTTAATCCACTTTTTTCTATTATCTTTGTTCCATTACTCTTTGTAATTGATCAACCACTTAGACACGATTGTAATAGCAGACTTGGGCCCGCAATGCATTGTTGTTACAAAATAACTAGCAGCTTGCTAACTTTGTTATTACGCAATCGCACGTAAATTCTTAAATTTTACTTGTCTCTTGTGTGTTATTTTCCATCTTTATTTAGTGCTTACTTAGCTATTACTTATAAGTTGAATCACATCTGTATCTAGTAACTAAAGCTATATTTACATGACTGTTATATGACATTCTGTTGGTGGTGCTCTGAATAAATAAATAAAATAAAAGAATATTAGTGAAATTCGGCAAAATTGCAACCCTGCCCTAAACAATATTAATCCTAAGGGCTAATGTTATAAATGCGTAATGTTTGCTTGTTACTATATTTGGCTCAAACTTTATACCGATATTGATTAAATTTGGCACATAATATGTAGCTTGCAGCCTTGAGATCATTACATAATATTTATTCCGGTAAATCAGCTTCTAAATGCTACCTGCTGGATTAAAAAAATGTTATATTTTAGAAATAGTTGTCCCAAAGACAGCCAAAGATACATTCATTATATCCCGGAACATAATAATATGTTTCTGCGTAAAATTTTAAAACCTTAAAATACTACACGGACGAAGTCACTTTCGATAACATTTTTACAATAATCTAGTTAGCCTTAATGTAAATCATCTTTTGAACCCTATGATGCCTCCCTAAATTTCTGCTGTTGAGAGAGATTTTCCATCCATCGTTGCCTTACTTGGATACATTTATTGATCATGTAGATATATCTGCAATAAACCAATATATATATATCTACTAAACTTCCCACAAAAAATTACATTTCAAATATCCATATAAATCAAAAATATGTATGAATATGTATGTAATAATGTAAATAAACTATAAGCAACTACTGAGTTTCTTGCCGGCTCTTCTCGGTAGAATCTGCTTTCAGAACCGGTGGTAGAGTCACTACAAACAGATATACTTCACGTTTCAAAAGTGCTTATAAAGTAGGTAAGAAATAAATTAATTTTGAATTTTGAATTTTTTGAATTTTATAAGTTTTTTTTTGGGTTGTTTTTTTAAACGCTTAATAATCTGCAAGAAGAGTGAAGATCATTATCCTCAGTCTATTGATACCAATGCTGTGCAATAAATAGCCCCCTTTCAGAGAGAGAGAGAGATAGAGAGACAGGGAGAGAGATTTTGAGCTTAGAACCTCCACGCTGCTCAAGTATGAACTTACGTATATTACGTACGTACTTACGTATTGTATAACAACGTTACGTTTGCTCAAAATGAACGCTACAACTACACACGCATCCGAACTGAGAACTTCTTGACATAACAAAAAACCAAATCCTTAAAGGTCACTGGCGTAAACCGGGAATCAACTAAAACTTCGTCATAAGTAGTTAGACATCTAGTTTAATACAGTATTAAATAAGAACTTACGCTGTTAACTCTTTATACAAGTATAGATACGTCCTATGTACATACTACGTAAACGATGAAAATGAAAGCTAATAATAATTTTGTATTATAGTTTACGGTTAAATACTGGGTAGGTATAATGGTAAAATTTAAAAGGTTATGTCCATGTTGTCATAATATTACAATGATCCTTTACGCATAACGATGACGTTTGCTTCATATTAAATGTTGAATAGTACCATCTCTTTCCCGCAGCCATTGATTGTACATTACGGAAAGAGACGCATAGAAAGTGTGATTGCGCTTCCTTAAAAAGGCTTCGCTAAGGAAACTGGCTTTTAACGTGTGCTTCGGGACGGCGCGGCGTTACTTTAATTTTTATTATTATCGAGTGTAAAAAGAAAAATTATAATATAGCTTTTTACATTATGAATTACTGTACAAGCTACAGTAATACATAATGTAAAAGATAATAGTCGTAGGTACTTTAATTTGTATTTCCAAAATGGTACTGTCATTCCATTTTAACGTAACGATAATAATTACGTTAGCGGCGTGAAATTAAAATTTTCAAACGGATATATGAAATATGAATTATGTATTATACTTTATTTGAAATGTCCGTTTGTTAAAATTTAAAACAATTATTAACGAGTTCACCTAAAAAAAAATACAAAAATAAAGTATTGCCCAATTTGTAGTTAGAGTGAGAATTTGCTTAATGAAACCGTTATAATGTTTTAGGACAATAATAAAAAATCAACACTTTTTGATTTTACTTTCAAATTGTTGTGGATGTCATAACCTGACATAATTGATATTGACAATTGCATCACCAATTTCAAATAGGCATATTTTGATTTTAATGATGTAAAGTTTGATGGTTTTGGGAGGTTGACTACAAAAGGTATAATATAATATAAGCTTCTATACAATAATATAAATAATTCATTACGCTTCGAAGATTTTCTGTATGATAAAAATCTAAACCACCACGTAAGTTAATATAAATAAAATGAACATAAAAAATATTCATCCACGTCCCGCAGCATTCGGTAAGGTTCTAAAGAGCCTCCGTGGATTTTGGATAGATGGCGTTAGGCTCCACCCAGCCGTTACTTTTCTCAGGCCTCATCTAATCTAGATATTCTCGAAAAAAAAATGGCCATTTTTTTCTGCTCTAGTTTTAAATTTGTGGTTTATATTGCAGGAAAACTTTTTATCTTGTTTCGTTCCGTCGAGATTCTGGCTTGAATAAATTTGAATAATGATTTCCGTTCCCAATATGGAAAATAACTAGCTTATAAATACTATGTTTCCGAGCAAAAACTACGGTACACAATACGAATTTTTGCATATTATTTGTTGGGTAGATAGCTGCTTGTGTGGAACAAAAGCAATTCACACTTAATGACGAGGATATATCGATTATTAGAGCTAATTACTTTATCATTACCTTGTGTTAGTATTTATTTTCATACCATAGGTATTTCAAAGCAAATAAGATAATTTCTATTCCCAATGTAACATGATAAATCTTTGGGGATAATAAGAAAATCGTGGAAACGTGCCGAGCTCTTATAAGAAGAAATGACGTGAGGATTCTAACATTCTGTGACTTCAGCGTGATATTAATAGCAATATTTTTTCTTTCAGTCAGCAGTTGTACAAATTATGTGAATGTTTCTGGATCAAGCAGTATTGCATAACCATCGGTGGCTGGGAGATGTGACGCCATATTTATAGTCACGCACACGTTGGCACTGACGCATGCGTAGTACAACTTTTGTCTTATTTGTTAGTAAACACTAGTTATATTTGGTCGATAATATTTCAGCCTGTAGGAAATTATAAGGATATGATTCGAAGCCTCAGGGCGCTATTAGGTGTGTTCGAGGCTTTTAATTAGCTTCTTTTGTAATGTGTGTTGAATACCCAAATATATTAATAGGTATACAAACTAAGGCTAAACAAACAAGGCTATACAAACTAATAATAATTTATAACACTAAAGGCGGTGATAGTCTAGTTGGCCAGGGTTTAGTTTTCCTGTCTTGGAGACCGAGTTCGAGCTCAGGCACGCACCACTGACTTCTCGGATTTATGTGCGTTTTTAATTTAAGCAATATAAATATCACTTGCTTTGAACGGTGAAGGAAAACATGGTGAGGAAACCTGCATAACCGAGAGTTCTCAATAATGTTCTCAACGGCGTGTGAAGTCTACCAATCCGCAATTGGCCAGCGTGGTTGACTGCGGCCTGAAATCGTCTCATTCTGAGAGGAGACCCGTGCGCTGTAGTTGGCCGTAATGGGTGATAATGATGTTGATGAAACTAGTTTGTTTGTTTGTTTGTTACCTATGTTTGGGTCAACCACTGCACCAAACCTGGAGACGGGCATAGAGTTATTTTTATTCCGGAAAATTAGGTACCAGGCTTTGCAAAATTTTCCTCATTGGCATAAATGTAGGGACGCTTGAGGAAAAGTATGGGATAACAATTCACTACTAATATATTAGGCATTATTTTAAAACTACGACATTCGAAGTAAAAATCATAAAAATATAAGATAATAATTTATAATTCAGCGTATTGATCAAGTACTTCCACTTGCAGCATCGCCTACTTTTAGGTACTATTCTTCTTCTTCCCTTACCTATATTATGTAACTAAATGATATCGGCGGCCTCGTTCGCGTGGATTAAGGTTGTTTTTATTCCCACAAGAACTCTCTTATTTCCCGGTACAAAAGGTAGCCTATGTTCTTTTCCATGTCAAAGTCTAAATGCATGCCCAATTTCATCCAAATCCGTTCAGCCGTTTTTGCGTGATTGAGTAACAAACATTCACACTTTCACATTTATAATATTTGTAGAAAAGATGAACCAATAAAGTCACTTTTGTGTAAAAACATTAAATGTCTTAATAGCTTAATAATTGGGATAAAGAGTATTTATTATATTTAATATTTCCAGATTTAACTTCTAGATACCAATGCCTAAATCTAGCCATTGCCTCTTCAGAATATATATTGGTGCCCATATAGCTATTAACCCATCGGCATGAAAAAAACGTTCATCCGTTACACTATTGCTGCTTGCATAAAGACCAAATAATAAACATATTTACGCATTTATACACTCTAAAAAAAAATTGGTTATTCCTAACAAGATAGTGATTGTTGTGATCAAGCATATTGATTCCATACGAGCCTAACAAGAACATAATTACATCAAATAAGATGATAATGATTGTTTATCATAATTCAATGGACTGGGCAACTGTATTGCTCCTATTATTGTTACTTAACTAAGGCATATTCTTAACTGATTCAATTTACGTACTTGTTTAAGCTAAATAATTAAAAATGATCTAATCATACAAAGAAGTAAATAATAATAGAAACAACGTATTTATTTGTTAGAATCAATGAACATACCTACATTGTTAGCTCAATCTATCATGAACTTGATGCTATAACTAAGAAGCTTTTGTTGTTATGTTTATTATCATAATTGTTATAATTTATATAACGTCAACTAAGAGAAAATCTCTCTTAGTTGGCTTTCTTTTTTTAGAGTGTAATATTATATGACAGCTATAAATATAATAATTATTTTTGAAATATTCATCCTGTACCGACTTATTGTTAAAATTATAGTGTTAGTTTGCACAGGTCAGGTCTATTACAAATAGTTCAGAATTGACCCAAAATTCTACGCACCTTTTTCGTGGGTATTCAGAGCGGCAACATTCCTTCTTATTAAAATTGTTTCGGGTTAGAAAGACTTTTAGATTTCCCCCCGGACCACCCAACGGTGGCAAAGTAGGGTCACATTAAATGAGAAACAAAACATGGTAAAAGTTTAGTTACTTCTCAATAAAAAAAGTCTACGGCCTCGTCCACTTGTCAAGATATTATTTATTTATATTTCTGTTAAATGTCGCGTTGTAATTTTTTTAATAAAATGAAATCGGGTACGTAATAAGTGAATAAATTTAAAACGTGCTAAAATAAAAGAAGAATTTATTGTATTATCGTACGTTGTTACACTAACTGGCTTCATGGACAAATTTTGTGATAATATAATGCTGGTAATTCGTGGGTAAAATACATTATGCTGTGACAATTTTGCATAAAAAAATATCAGAGAATTTTTCAAATCTTTAACCATCTGAGGTTTCTTGAAGTGAGGTAGGTAGACTTTAACCAAAATTGGTCACTACTGCTATATAAATAAGTTTTTGTTTCGTTTTTTATAAGTGTTTTAGTTTTTTACAAATTAAATTATAAATTCATAAAAACTTGAAGTGACATCAATAATTATTGTCATGCCACCACGACAAACAGAAATTATGTTACAAAAGACCTTAAAAAGAGACCTATCCAATCTGATAGAATTAGTAACTTGGAATTGTATTTTTCCCTTGAAACAGTTGTAAGGAAAGAACCGACCTACTCTTGAATCTATTTATTTTATATACTGTTACAGTATTAGTAGCACTACATATAATATCCGTAGATAATAATAATCTTTATTGGTAAATATCAGTTCATTTGTTTAAAACAACCCGGCATTCTTTTTAACACTTTTTTTTGCATTTCTATACAGAGTGTTTTTATCTGTGCAATTAGAAACACTAATATATAATTCAAATAAAAAAATGAGCAATACCGAATTGTGGCCTTGTGCTGCCGTTTTTAATTAAAAGGTAAAAAAAATCATGACTCTGCAGAAGTTCTGATAACTCTCAGCTCGGGTTTCAGGTAAGTATGTTTTGAAATAATAAGGTCATCTGCAAAAGCACAAGGCCCGAAGTATCCTATCTATAAGTATATAGGTGAGTATATCGGAGTCATTGCTCTAATAATTTAAGTGAATATATCGAGACATCACATCCTCTGTGTATCGTAAACTGTAGACGAGTGTTTGTCTATGATCGAATAATCATTCAACCTCAACTAACTCGCTCTCGACAGACATTAGGGATTCAAGCACAAATTGATATAATATTATATTGAAAGTAACGAATCATTATTCGTAACACGTGGTGGTTAAGATAGTAACAGCAAAATGGTTGAGTTAACCGACCGTAACATCAATATCGATCGCTTCAATAATGAGAAAATCATGCAAGTTATTAATTAGATAGCCACACTACACCCGAGATAGCCTTTGTAACTTATTATTATTGATATTATAATTATTTATATCCTAGATAAGTAGGTACATAAGTGCATTCAAATGATTATATCTAGGTAGGTCGATATCTACCACTGAACCTAAAATTATTTATTTGATAATTCGATTGGAATATTGCTGTACCTATTAACCGTCTTCCGACTGACATTATAAATATTTTATAAAGTTAATTATAGTAGTTGGTTTTCCTGGGATGAAACCCTTTTGTCCGCTTCTTTAATGCAAAATTTTTGCTAAGATCGTTTTAAGCCCTGCAAACGTAATACAGGCGATTTTTTAAATACGGTGGAAACGTTTTCCGCTGCTTTTACACGACAAAAGTATTTATATCTATCTCCAAAATGCAAGCTTATGTGTGCCAGGTATCAATAAAATCCGTGCAGTGGTTTAGGCGAACATTGCGAATAGGTAAACAAAAAGACACACTTTCGCATTAGAAATATATATATTAGATATTGTGTAAAATATTTTTTACATAGTCTGTGCTTTATTTTTATTTTGACCATACTATGGCTGACTCAGTAAAACTTTACGATATTTATAGGTGTCTATTATAGATTTTCTATTTCGACTCTGCTCTGTGTCCATCATCTATAGCTAGCTGAATTTGTCACCAGCTTTTGTAGTCTTAGAACTTGGCCTTTATTTTTTTTCCACTGCTTCTAAGGTTCTAGCATTTAAAAACAATAACAAATCTTTACCATTGTGATTCGCAGCAGTATATAATATAATAAAGGAAGGTCTGAAGTGATTGATGAAGCCCAAAGAATAATAATAAAACTAATGGAATGGCTACGTAGGTGCAGAAGGAAATAAAGTAAATATAGAAGCTACTTCATCCATTACCAACTAGACACCTACGTGTCCCAAAGTTACTTTTCCATTTCAACTTGGAAATGTCGTTTCGTTCAGGCTACGAAACTTTGATTCATTTCTATTTGCTCGCATTTCTATCAAGGGGGTGTACCTCCCCAGAGAACTTATTACAAAAGGCTCCACGTTGCATTCGCGAGGATCTGCATGCGAATATCCGAATTTGCGAACTCCGATATTCGTGAACGAGCGACTGATCGATGATTACTAAGATGAGATTGAGATTTCTGTGAAATAGCTAGCTCATTGTAGATTGGTGACAAGGGGTTTACACTAACGTACTTGAATTAATAATAGAGAACTTTCTGAAGCAAGTTTCTCTAGTCAACAGTTTTATTTAAAACCATTGCCAATTGATGCCATGTAAACAACTATTTTAACGAACAGTTAAAACAGTTTTAACTATATCTAGTTAATATACTTATTGAAGTTTTTGTCAAACAAGTCACAGTATCTAGGTGTTAAAATGGTAAAACACAAGGTTACTCACAAAGAAGTATATAACCACACTACATAATGCCATTTAAGCCATTAGAGTGTTCAATGTACCTTATACGTAGTCTTGTACGTTGTTATCTACCAACAAATGTTATTAAAAATTAGATGCCAAGCCGATAAGCATTTTAACTGCATGTTTTAGCATTAGGTAGGTAGAAATGGATAAAATTGATAAAATTGCTTTAGAGTTTCTTTATCATAATAAACATATTTTAAATTCCACTACACGGCACAATCTTAACCCAAACATGAAGTTTGCATAATTTAACTTATTAAGTAGATATCTTTAATCTAAATAACCTTTATAAAGCCTCGACATCGCATTCGATATATCAAATACTTTATCGAATGCTATAAAAATATCACAACTAAAGTCGTGCTTAAATTGGATTGGATAAAAGCCGGTAGACTGCACGCAGATGTTTTAAATACCTACGATATGACTTATTAGTAAGTAATTATACAAACAAGGCATTTTAACATACCAATTTATCCCTAACATCTGATTGAACATGTTTTTTAATCTCATAATAATTTAGAAATGAATGATTTTAATATATACGAAGTATCAGCTTAATTAGAACCTAGCACATACCAATTAAACAATTAAGTCCATTATTATTTGCCTATGGAAGAGAGGGATTTTAGCTTAGGACTATCATTGCTGCTCCATTGAGGGCTGGCAGAATATATTGTCACATGTTAGTGATAGTTACCAGAACCGAAGGCATAACGTGCTCTCCGAGGCACGAGGATCGAAACAACAAATTTCCTAGAGGTGCTAGGAAATTCCATTGAGAATTTAACTACTGAGAATTTTTCAATAGAAAAAAAACAATTTCTTACGATGCTTAGCTAGGATTTTTTGGAATCTAGAAAGTCCAGACGTATAGTTTAAAATGTGTACATTTTGACCACTGATTCAGATATCTATTAGTTCATTAGGTTCCTAAAAAAACCTATAAGGTCAAGGCAGGAATTTTAAATTTTCTTTCAGGCGGTATCGAGCAAAGCGGTGCAAGAATGATATATTTTAGTCGTTGGCAATGTAGGTAAATACGGAGATGTACACTTTGAGTAAAAAGGTACTTACGTACTATAACAGTAGCGACTACTAGGTAATAGACAATGTACTCGAGACAGTACAATATCCTAGTAAGGAAACCCTTCTAGTAATTAATGTTAACCTTTAGTTGCTGGAACTGTTAAACAGGTCTGAGTGGTTGTACATATTGCGAACTAAGTTAAAAGAGGTAGCGATTTTGTCCTTCGCCTATTGAAATCTCATTGCAAGGCGTAAGCCAACTCTTTTATAGAAGAGAGGAGTTGAGATCTTAGCTCTCCATGCTGTTCCAATGTGGTTTGACTTGCTGTAACACATAATAGCCAATTTTAGTGACAATTACCGGGACTAAAGGCGTAAGTGCTCTCCGAGATATCAAGGACTGGAAAACGTTGACTTTTATTCCCAGGCTGATATTTAACACTAGTGGCGTGGCATAGTTTACATTAAAAATTACTTGTAAAGTACAAAAGTTGAGAAATTCTAAATTTAAAACTATTGTATCCGTATGGATATCAAAGGCATCGCTCCGGCAATCGCGGCCTTAGTTCTTTGGTAATTAAGCCAATGTTTTCTTAGGTACCACCGATGGCAAAATTATTATATGCTTTTTATCAGTCTTATATAGGAGAGTTGTTTGTTTCATTGCGTGTTGGTTTTATGAGGAGAATTGGATGGAATCTACGAGTCTACCCGAGTTGTCCGATTGTCATTGCATTGCACCCGAATAGAATATTGTTATTGATGATGTTTTCAGACTAGAGGTAATTAAAGTTATCAGTAGCTATTCTATTAGTAGGAAATATTCGAAACTTAATGGTCTTATTCTTATTACTTTTCTTTGTTCAAAGTTAAATTTAGAATAGCCTGCATGCATAAAATACCGCTAAATCCCTACTAAAATGCTTTCACGCAAAAACTACTTAATCGATCGTCATGAAACTTTGTACACATATTTTTGGAAATGTTAGAAGTAATATTGAATACTTTTTATCCCGACATTAAGCTTGGTTCCTTCGCGAGAGGGGATCAAAGTGTTTGACGATTTTATACCATAACTCCGACAAATTATAACCGATTTTAATAATTATTTTTGTACTATAGTGGTTATAATATGTTTTTAGTTTTGCCCGAACTGTGTAGATCTCATGAGTGTGGTCGGAGATAGAGGACAGAAATCTTCAGCGGACAGTAGCAAACCCCTCATTTAAGGCATTGCGATAGTGAATACTTTAAATTTTTATTGAACTACAACTAAATTGAATGCCACATCAAAAAACAAAATCCAACGCAGACGAAGTCGCAGGCAACAGCTAGTTAATCATAATTAAAATTAGTTATAATTAAAAGTTTTTAATAGAATTATGGTAGCGATGTAGCAATAAAATAAAAGTTGGGTATTAACTATATCTTATAAAGCCCTGAAAAACCACCCTTTCTGTGACATTTAAAACTGAGACTGTCAAATTACCTGCTCATTATAGGTACATTTCGTTAACTTTGTTCATATTACCATAGGTTAAAATAATTCAAATATAAAGAATGGGTATTAGTTTATGACTTGAACCACAACGTAAGCGAGTACTCATTCACAAGTAAATTTCCTGCACTCGGCTACCGGCGTCTCGGCATTGTTGAAAGACATAAACACTGTTGAGACCACTCCAGTTTTCAGAAAATAATATCTTACAAGTGAAATATTAGAAGAAACCGACACTTTACCATAAACTTCTTCTTGCGTCTTTCGTTAAACTTTCGCGAGCTGCAAACATTAACTTTCATTAAAAAAATTTCAAATTAAGCAAAGTATAGAATGTTTAACTTTTAGAAAATTTAAAAATAGTCGGTAAAGTTCGTAGAATAAATAGCTAAAAAACTAAGCTTTTAATTTTGATGTTTCCTACGACTGCAAAATTAGTGAATAAAATACTAATAATCAAATTTCATTGAACTCATAAAAGAAATATATATAGCAAAATGTACCTATTGTAAACTCTACCACCTGCTATTCAAAACAATATTTAATTCTACCTACTAGTGGTTGTTCTTATTTAAGACAGGTTCTGCGGATAAACGCTAGTTAAGGAAAGAGCTTTCGTTATTATATTCGTACGAATTATAAACGTCCCAATTAAATTTCAATTAATCAATTCCTAAGTAACTAATTTTGACGAAGAAAACAAGATGAATTATAAACCACCCTGAAATAAAGATGGTTATAAACAAAATAATTATGCAGCATTACAAAGCGATTGCCCAAAACACAACCCGTTGGGGGCATCTGTTCTTGCCAACATTCGGATAACTAACTAATAAGCCTAGCTTACTTTTGCTATCCGTCTATTGACGTAGAGTTCTTATTTCAAGGGTCTTATGATCACATTCGCGTAACACGGTGCTATTTATTCGATTATTCAGTTGTTTTAAAGTTGTTCTGTTCTTTAATTTGGCCTCTTGAAACAGCTCTTATTTGCCGGTCCAGATTAATTCTATTTCAACTTAATTAAATTGGGATTACATTAGGTACCATTCACGTAAATTACAGACGATCGTTTTGGTTCAAGTATTTGTGTATTATGCTAAAGCTATAACAATAAACAAATTCTTTCTTATTTGAATAAAATAAGAACACCATAATTAAAATAAGGTCACATCAACGTAACTACAATTTATTATTAAGATATTGTAGGAACGTGAATTGTTTTTTTTCGGTTTTTAAAAATTTCCACAGAACAAAATTTACAAAGGATCCTTCATTCGTCTTCAGGATTCAAGCTGTCTTCGCTAGACATTGTTGATCAGTTTAACGGCTAAGCCGGTGCATAGGAAACAAAGTTTATTTTTTAAAATCCCGCCGTAACGGTTCCCAGGTTCTCTTTTTATGCTTTATTTGGTTGTAAGATCCGAGAGATTGTATGTATGCATTGATTTTATATGTTTTAGTTGTTTCTATGTGCAAAATTTTGAAAATATTTACCTTATAAATAAAATTAAGACACATTTTCGCATTTTATTCTAAGTAGGTATTAACTTATAGTTAATAATATTTAGACCTATATAAATGCGATTTAATATTATTTCCTTTAATACCCATAAAGTATAATATAAGTCGCGGGAAAATAACAGCAAAAGATTATAGTTCTTGAAACCAATTAAGTAAACTGTAAATCTCACTTAATGCAAAATGTAGTTATTAAGGTTTGCAAGCCCAGGTACCTTTTATATGACATAAAATAACGAATTTATTGCAAATTAATTTAGCATACATACTTACCCGCCGTTTGTAACGTGACACGGATATTTTGTGAACTATACAGAGATCAGTTCCCAAGCAAAATAAGACAGTCTTATCACAATATAAGCACGTATCCAATACATTAAATCGGCGTGTATTATAAAAACTGCGAATTTATGTGGAATTCGACATTATATCGTTACATAAAATGGGAGTTTGTATGTCCATGTGTCAAGTGGTGGTCCTGAAACGTTCTTACCAGATTAGTATCGAATAATTTTTGTTTCACGCTGTGAGGCTTTTAGCAGGTTTATATTGCAATGCATTTAAATTCAAGATTATTGGATGATTTTTATTGTAGCTTACTTAATAAGTTTTCATTTAGATTGGTAATTATTGATCCGCCGTACCTAATAAATAAAGATAAATTAGATTTAAGAAGAATACTTACGCTCAGTAATTTCAGCTCAGTAAATACGAATATATAGTTTATTAAAGAGGTACATAGACTCAAATAGACTGAAATTAGAAGATCATGGGATTCTTAGACTTTAAACAAAAGTTCAAATATGAAAAATACACCTACTTTCCTTTTACCTTTTTTAAGAAAATATTTAACTGTGCGCGTAGTCAGGCGTACAATAATTGTGAGAACTTATCTACTCCTACACCTGAGCTATCGGACATCTCACATGTTAAAGTCATTCCATACAAAGTACACAGCCATTTTGTAGTTGTATTCATTCCATTAGCGATCGAGTTAAAACATGGTGCCGAGTGCACCGAACCCCATTTCGATATTCGATACAAGTGACCACAATGTGTAGATCCCTGAAGCAGCCTGCTTAATCCCCTTAAATTCAATGATCGTTCAACTTACGGGGGGAGAGGAAGGCCTCGATATAGTGGCTATTTATGTGCCCAGCCCTTGAGAGTGGGGACGCAACGGTACCGAAGCAAGGGCATGTCGACATTCATCATGCATTTTATGGCGGAGGTTTGAAAGCTCACCGCTTACATGCGAGTTTCGATCAATATATACCTGTTACCATATTTTGGTATTGTGATTTCTTATTAAAATGAAGTTAGTCATATCAAGATTATTTCCCATATTTTTAGCTCACATTTTGTGTAACGAAAGTTAAATAATAAAAAGTATTTTAAAATAGCTAACTTAATTTAGGTAGGTATGTATTTATTTTTTGTTTGAATGATGATCAAATCAGTTGCATGTGGAAAGTATTTCACACATTTAATAGTTTAATTCTTAAGGAAGAATTAAACTATTAAATTATCTTTTATAACTATTATATTCTTTATCTAACACAACACGCTACGACTTGTAAGAGCCAAGCAAGCAAAATGTTACGATGAGTAGGCAATGCGACGCGTCGGGTTGGGGTAGATCCCATAGAAATCGGATTCAGAATTTACACGTGGATGAAGTCGCGGGGTTACGCTCTATACATTATTAAGGTAGCCATACAGGGTAGGGTTAGATTTTTGAATATTGCGAAAAACTTTCTTCTTCACCTAATACACAATTTATGTAAAAGAAGTAGGTAGCTATCAGTACCTACCTATACAAAAATAAAACTTCTTAAAAAGTTAATTAACAGTTTTTACGACCTCCCTGACGCAACGGAAAGTGCTGTGAATTTAAGCAGAGGATCCCGGGTTCAATTCCCGGAGAGGCAATTTGGGAATTTATAATTTCTGAATTTTGTGTGGTCTGGTCTGGTCGGAGGCTTTGGCCGTGGCATGTTACCACCCTACCGACAAAGACTGGATGCTAAGCGATTAAGTGTCCCGGTGCGATGTCGCGTAGAAGCTGATTAGGGGTGTGACCACCGAACAGGTTAGTCCGCTACCATCTAAGACTGCATTATCACTTACTACCAGGTTAGATTGCAGTCAAGGACTAACTTGTAGAGGAATAAAAAAACCAAAGAAATCCACTTGCGGCCGCTGTAAAAATGCTATTATTCTCATCGGTGGGAACCTAATTCATCAAGAATTATTAACTGTCTATTATAAAAATATAATTACGTATACGTGTCCTATATAACATATTAGACTAATTACACAACTTTTGTTATACGAAATGGTGTTAATAAGATGAGTGGCTTGATAAAAATAAAGTTTTTATTTTAAAACTTGTCGAGCTTCATAACTCTTAAGTTTCCTCAGTTCTCGTTATTTCGCACGACAGCTAACCGCCTCCGATCTGTGAAATTGGACCATTTATAAACTTCTTCGTAGTCATTTGCCCATCGCAGAATTTAGTGTTATCAAACTTCCACACTTAAGGCCGTGATCTCGGGGAGCGAAAACTTATCTTTTGCGATATCAAGTATCAACCGAACCCACGAATATTATTTGAAATCTAAGGCCAAATTGGAAATGGTAACCTCGCAAAGGTATACACTGTATCCATACAACAGTTTATCTTGCTAATAAGACTATATTGCTAATCATTTTGAAAAATAATCGCTTGAAAAAAAGTGTATGTAGACGTATGAATAAGTTTAGAGAATAAAATTAAAGCGTAAAAGTGAAGGTAAAGAAACATTTTTATAAACACCTACTGATTTGTTATTTTGGTTTGTAAAGAACCCCTGTAAAAATTCGGGACAGTTCTATTTGCACCTTTCTGTCAGGATTAACTTAACATAAGTTACTAGAGAGGGAATGTTTATATTTACATTTAAATTCTTTTCCGCTTTAAGAAATATAATGGAAATCGCTTCTGATACCGGTTTCTATGCAAGCTATGAATCACGAATCAATTCGAATATTTATTTTATGTAGGTACCTACTCTACCATCTTAATAAATAAACCTGTTACTCACATGTTGTTTTATTATAAGTAGGTGTGTTTTACGTTATCGACACCCTACAGCCTCTATTTTAGCTCCCGACGTCAATTGAACATCTTTGAGGCGGAGTAATCAACGGCTTATTGCGACAAAAGAAAAGGCGACGAGATAATAACACGTGTAATAACGCCAAAATGTTGTTCACTGCAACGTGTCACGCCTAGATATGTTACAATTGGCACGTCGGTCGACACGTTCAGCAAATATTGTGTTACAGACTGGCAAATACACGGCAAATAGTATACTCAAGCGGAATAGAACAAACGCGAGGGCATTATGTGAAAACAAACTGTGCACGTCGATATGAAATTACGCGTTATTTGCGCCGATCCTCTTTGTTGTTCCCACTACGTCACGTTCGCGAATTATGGCACGACACTTTTTTTTAGCATTGCAAATGGTTTTGATTTCGATATTTTATTTTGTTCAAGATACTTGATCGCTGAATCTCTCAAGACTTCTACAATATAATTGACGCTGTTAGTGCATGACATTTTTACAAAAAAGGAATGGTTAGATCGCGATGCACTCTGATATAAAACATTAAAGTTTGAAGAAAGTTTTAATTATAGGTATACCAAAATCCACTCATTCCATCATTACACGTTAACGTCTGTGGACAGAATGAGAAAGTAAAAAGGAAATTATGATTCTAAAGTACAAACCACAGGAGTTTTTGAGTTGCGGTACAGTCCATATAACGCAGCAATAAATCAATGATTGTTTATAAAAGAAAGCAATTAGAATCACGTCGTAGACAAAAAGATACATTATCACAATAAGGAACAAACACCTTCACTATGTCACCTGTAATTTTAAACTGATGCGTACCTCCAAAATGCACAATTGTGCAATGCGGAAGGGTTTGTCTGTTTTTTGTTTATGCTCTACATTTTTATGATCCCACAAAAAGCGCAAACAAAAAGTAAAACTGCCATCTATTCAACAATGCACTCTCAATTTCTTTATAAAAATATTACAAAGGGCTGAAACAAATAGACAGGGGAAGGTGTTTTTTGATATGCTGGAAACAATAGAGTGTACAAACGCAACTTCTTTTAGGATGCATAAGATTTTTTGGCTTCTATTTGCTTGCATGCATGTGCTTAGGTACTATTCTTAGAATAAGGACCAGTTGAGCAAAAAGTGGAGGTTCTTATGGACCAGTAAAAAATAAGTTTCTCCGATTTAATTCCCTTTTTCGTTTAGTTTTAAACAGAGTTGAGTCGCTTTGATAGGATTAGTTTAACTGATAAATTTTATCTAGTTAAAACACATGTATAAAACTCTAGTTCAGTTAGTTATAAGTGACAAGTGTAGGTACTTATGTGCCAATGGCATTATAAAATTATGACTAAAAAAATAGTTTTTAAATTATAAACAGGTAAGTAACAAAAACATTTAAATTATTTTTATTATTGAATTTGAACGTAATAAATTGTTATGGATAGCACATTGCGGTCTGTGATATTCCATTCGTGATTTGACTTAATACCGTGGACATTCTTGATTAACATTGCCCGCATGTACGGAGCCATGAGAACTCAACGTTTACCACTTTTTGGTGAGAATTCGTAGGTAAGAATAATATAAATCGTGACTGCGATAAATTATCGGAATATTTTGTATTGACAAATATTTATTAAACTTGCAACAATATTTTTATGTGTTCTTCAGATTTCAATTGTAATAAGTTCTTTGTTATAAGAGAGAAGGCTTGTGTACCAGTGGGTTATTAAATATGTAAAGAGTATATATCTAGTATATAATCGCCCGACAGGGCAAAGAATGGGTGCAGAAGCACAGATAGCGGGGTTGTCCGTAGCTATACTTGCGCTCCGTTACGCTCAGTTAGTGACTTTGGAAGAAATTGACACTATATGCTCGATACACATAATATACATAATATACAGGCTGCTGGTTTCTCTGGTCTGTCCTCGTTGGAGGCGACGACCATTACTAGTTATGTACCAAGCCTACAAAAAACGGCGTGCTGCTCTAATGACTAATGAAAGTAGTACCAATTAAAACAACATTATTTACTTATTGTCTTATCATCACATCAAAATTTATGTGATATCCAATGCTGAACATGGTCTTTTTTTAGGACTTCGGCACTCTAAGGCCCTATGCCACACTTATTTAATGCATAATGACTGTATATATACCTATATATATCTTGGAAAAAATATATTATTATCAATATATAAACAGTATATATGCAGAGAAGTAAGGTTCGCATCCTATATTTAAAATTAAACTCAACCAGACAACCCAATTAGCCACTTAATAAAGTAATTAACGCAAACAAAATACTCAACTGTACTTGCGTTTTAAGGACCTATTAAATACGATAAAGGTCACCGACCTTGTGGTAAAAACCTAAAGACATCGACTTGATCAATTTATTGGTTTTTTATTAAGCCTTGCAACCTATTTAGTACGGTAACAGTGCATTCTTACTTTTAACTTCAGTAATGAGGGTGGAATGCACTTTACAGAAACTTTGCGTTCAATATTTCATTCGATTTGCAATAAGAGTGATAGCATTTTTCTGGCGAGAGTAAAGTCAGCATATCTGCACCCGTCATACAAACGAGTGCCAAATTGGAAAAATGCCAGTACATAAAATAAATTGTAATAAAAATGACGTCATTGACAATGTGTACTTTTATTTTATTTCCTAAACAAGCTGTTATTTTATTTGTCTGGTTCATTAACTTTTAAAATGACCTACTATTCTTAGTGGTATACTTAAAGTTAGGATACTGAAAATGAAACATACATCACAATCAAGAGTTAATATATTTTGCATAAGTTAAACTACGGATCACGAGGTCTAGGGGAAGGGAAGTAATTAGCAGCCTAATAGTTTATTTACTGTGCGTATGTGTTAAGCTTGTTTTTCTCAGGAACTCATAAATCAGTAAATATTATTTTCAATATTTATTGATTCTGAACTCATAAATCAGTACATATTATTTTTAATATTTACTGATTTATGAGATTTGTGGTAGTCACTACACACAGACAGACTTGACGTTTCAAAAGTGCTTATATTAGGCCTACTTGAAATAAATGAATTTTGAATTTTGAAATTAATGCGTTAGATAGACTGCTTAACGTAGAAGGTTAAACGTTTACAAATTAATAAAGCTGTCGATAAATATGGCTTCAGAGGTACCTATAAGGTTTTCTTATACATACCACGTACCTAAAGGCATAAATTAATGCAAAGCCTCAGAAATAAATCATGTTAAATAACTAAGTTTTATAACTTGAAAGATATGTGTGTGGTATGCCAACCGCCTCTATACAGTGGAATAAATCCAATAACTGTGCGTTAATGAGCTTACATAAGTACCTAATGAATCCAGCAGGTTCTAATTATTTCCTACAATATATGATATAGTTAGGTATATCTTGCGCTACATTCTTGAGTATTCAGTAGTTCTTTACAAATATGTACTTAAAATGTGAACTATGGACTTGTAAATGACTCAAAAAATATAGGTAGATATATTTTATTGTTATAAAACATGTTTATTATATGAGAGCCATTTTAAGCCGCTTATAAATCGATTGAAATTATACTTTTGCTAAAATTATACACCGCCCCTATATACAATGATGCCTCTATATATGGAGCTTGGTGTAAGTATGCTATGTGGTGTCTTTTAATCACTGTGACGTAGATCGACTTTTATAACCAGAAATCCTAACAATTGGATGTTGCCACAGGTTATTAAATAAGAAGTCTTTGTTTCGCTTTGTTTTACCACCACACAGAATTCGTGTTTATTTTCTGTGGATAACCATCAAACAAAAAATAATTGTAAAAGTATTTCAAGGCTGGGTTGTTTCATGTAGGTTTTTTATAAGTGTCAAAGATCTGTGGTCTATAAATTATATTTCTTTCTCCTCAACTAGGTATAGATAAAACGTATCGACATATAAAATTTAATATAATTTCCAACCATTACGGTAAATGGGTACAACCCTTTCTGCTCATGGGTACAACACCCACTGCTGTATGAGAATCTTGTGGGTGACTGACTAGCCGCATAGATATTATGCAGCTAGTAGGTACCTACCTACTTGGGCTCTTCGTTAAGTCCACATAATAATAGGGATTCAGGCATTCTGTGAAAGTAACATCTGTTAATGAAAACTGCATTTAGCTGCAATTGGTATTTCTCTAGTCTAGCAATCTTACACCGTCTGGGACTCTGGACCGCATTGCTCTATTACAAATATCGAATTTAACTCTAAGAAACAAATTACTTCAGTCCACAGTTACAGCGGTGCCACTCAACATAACTGGCTTGCAGCCAACCGGTGCGGTGGTTCATCTAAATTTTAATACAAAAACATGGCGGTATTAATACGTACCTTGTTACTCTATTTTCAAATCTTAGAGCTCCTTTGTTTTCTGCCGAACTCTTAATAAGTAACTCCTTTATTCTCGGTAGAATCTCGTTCACTCATTCTGGTTTTGAACCTACCAAATAATCGTAAACTGGCATTAGGTACTTTATACGCTTCTATGTTTTTAGTAGATACTATGTAGATAGTACCTACCTACTTGGGCTCTTCGTTAAGTGCACATAATAATTTTTAAGTGCCGTTTCAAATCATCAGCAAACAAGAACAAAGCGGGGCATAATATTAACTACCATTTTCTTCCTTTATCTCGGGCACTGAACCGCTTTTTTTATATTAAAGTTATTTGCCCCACTTTTAGGCACATGCTTGTGATGATAACTGGGACTTATAGGATCATCGAGGCTCAGGGTTGGCCACGTTGTGAACTTTTTATTGCAGAATTTTAAATGTTTTTTTTTTATTTTTTAATCCTGAAAAATTTGTTCAATATGACCTACGCTATCTCTAGGAAAATTAAGATCGGTTTTAAAAATTTACTTTATACTCCAGGATGCAAGTTATATGTGCCAAATATCAGCTATATAAATATGTATAACTCAACCAATCTTCATAGATGACAAACATGCAGACGTACACACCTTCGCATTAATGTGGACTTTTAAGACTTAATTATTAGACATCAACTTTTAGTGTCTCGTATAACATGTACGACTGTCTACGACTTCTAATAGGGTATCTATGAAATCTTGCAAGCAAAGCAACCAAGCACTAGCGTATGGGCACCATTCTAGTATATTAGGACTTATGGAATGATATACCTAGACGTTGTCTATATCAAACCTTCCTTAAGTTCAGTTTGAGCTATTTTTTTAGTACACAAGCTAGCCCTTGATTATGATGGAGTCTGAGATGGTAATGGGCTATCCTGTTAGAGGCATGATACCCATACTCCTGTGGTTTCTACACGGCACGTACCGGAACGCTAAATCGTTTAAACGGAACGTCTTTTCATATGAGCCCGGGACCTCTCTCTCGGAATAACACCTCGTGCGGTCGTAACCGGTACTGAAATCACGTAGATTTCGTGTGATCCGAGCACTAAGTATGCACCTAGTATCCAGACAACCTTTTACCTTTTACCTATATAATTTATACTTAGCTATAGGTAGGATTTTAAAATTCCCGCTATCTTAAATACCTGCACCTTTTTATCGAGAATGTGTAAATTTCAGTAAATGGCTGAATTAAAAAGCGTTAACCTTAATTCCATTACTGTTTTGCGAATTTCGAGAAATGCAACCACTAAACAGCTATTTTTATTTGACTTTTCACTAATCGTAAGATTAAAATCGCACTTTGTACATGTGGTACCTATCAGTCTGATAATCCTTCGATGCAATGTTATTTACTTTTTAGAGTAATTTAAAAAATAGTCGTTATTTTTGTCTTTGATATTGATACTTTTGTAAGAGCCCACTATATTTATAAAAAATACCAAGCATTTTTCGTTTGTATTTACTTACCATAGTTTATTTTAAATCAAACGTAACTCACTGACGATTAAGATATATTTAGCTCAAAACTACCTAATATTAAAAAAATATATATTAACGCAATTTTGAGAGAACTGTTCGAATTTGATACAAAATAAGTAGATATTTATATATTTACTTAGTAGCATTTGTACTGTTGAGGTGAAGGAAAACATCGTGAGGATACCTGCATGCCCGAAAGTTCTCCAAATTGTTCTCAAAGGTGTGTGGAGTCCACCAATCCACACTGGCCCAGCGTGATGGACTACGGCCTTAACCCTTTCTTACTGTAGGAGAGATGATGATGATCATGATGATGAATGAATGAATGAATGAATACACTTTTAATGTACACCACAGAAAAAATTTAGAGAAATACAAATACAATAGCACAATAAGGTAGAACGTACAATTTGATGATTTGATTTGAAATTAATGTTTAATTCCTGTGATATTACTTCATCATCATCACCAATTCAACCGATTGACGTCCACTGCTGTAAAAAGGTCTTTTGTAGGGCGTTCCAAACTCCAAGATTCTGGACCGCTTGTTTCCAGCGGCTCCCCGGTTTGATTTCGTCTGTCCACCTAGTTTGGGGTCGCCAACGCTGCGTTTACCGGCGCGGGTTGCCATTCCAACACCTAATGTCCATCGGTTCTCCAAGCTATGGGCTCCGCCCATTGCCACTTCAGCTTCGTGACCCGTTGAGCTATGTCAGTAACTCTAGTTCTTTACGGATTTCCTCATTTCTTATTTGATCATGTAAAGATACCCTTAACACAGCTCTTTCCATCACTTGATATTACTAATGTAATATAAATAGATTATAGGCATATTCAATTCTGTAGAAGAACTAGAGTAACTGACATAGCTCTTTCCATCGCTTGATATTACTTATTGTGATATAAATAGAATAAAGGCATATTCAATTTATATCGGCTAAAGTTAAACCTACTGTCGTGGTTATGTCTACATTTGAAATACAGTACAGTATCGCCGTAGTAAGACAAAATAAAACCACGTACACGTATTGCTATATATAGTAAGTTTATTTTCAAAAACTAAGTACCTAATAAAAACATATTACAGTAACACGTTCTTACCAAGATTACTACGTTATCAGATTGTAGATAATTGTTGTTGTTGCAATGTATGCATTTCAATAATTTAATCATAGTTTAATTAAGCTACTGGGCGGAAAACCCTTAACATTGCCTTTAATAGCAGCTGGTCGAGCTCAGAGTAATAGAGAGCACTTTACTTGGTCAACTCGGTCCGAGCATAGGAATGGCGCTCATTTCCCGACGTTGAAAGGAGGTGCATTTCCTGCAACTTGCCTTTTAGTGTAGAGTCTGCAAAAAAATAGCAAAAATTTGGTTTTTTTTTTTTGTAAATGTTTATGGGGTGGGTTAGGTACTCACCAATTGAATACCGAATGTTTAAAATTGACCAGAAAATACAAAATATGTCGAATAGTTTTATAGTTACGTTTGTACCTACCTGCTTCGCTTAGTTATGTCTATATACAAATAGGTTTTACGCCATACCTTTAAAAAAACAATTAATTTTATCAACAAACAATAAACTAACAATATATATTTATACCTACCATATCTTGAATTTAAAACTCTCAAAGCTTAGCAAAAAACGTAGCGTTGCTGAGTTTTGTGAGTTAAAGGTTAAAAACAAGACTAGCAGTTCCCGTGACTTCGTCCGCATATTACTTTTAATAAGTTTTATTCACAAATTGACATCTGCTAATCTACACAATTTACTACGATCAAAGCATAACGTCTCTGGCCCTTGCTATTACCTCGTTTAATCTGGCCCTAAATTATTGTAGCTTAATTACGAAAAGACAAACTTAGATACATATTAGGATAAACAAATTATTACTTCTTTGCAAAGTGTCGAGAATGCAACCTATGCCAATGGCACCATAAGTATCGGTAAGTACTTGAAAAAACATTGGCGTCCACATATTTTTAATTTCTTGTTTAATTCCCATCATTGAATGATAACATTCTTATTGTCTATTAATGATACGTTTTCATTTTATCACACACAGTCTAATTACGAGCCCAAATAAGACCAAAAATCCAAAAAGGAAATTAATTTAGGTATTATACGTTGTATACCTACAGGTGAAATTTTTGGGCTGTCGTTACCTCGCCACTCAACGCCTGCAATCTCAGCATCCCATCTTGGAAAAGATAAAAACATATATCGACTCAGCTAAAAAATTCGACACAAGAAAAAAGAAAACAAGGTAATGCATGTAAGATTTTTAAAGGCGCCATCCGACTCGAAAGTGAGATCACGTCGCACCGTCACATAATATTGCAGATTTTATTCATGCATTCAAACTGTTTTTGGTAGATTCGTAATGCAGAATCGGTGTTAATATTGCATTTTATGTACAAAACGTCCGATCCGTTGATTAAGAATTTTAATACCTTTGGATTTCTCGCCAGGTAGGTATTATGTGCTTTAAGAAATATGCTTATGTTGGCAGTTATTTATACAAGTAATGTGTTTTGGGTTGGGTTTCATTTAATTTTACTCGACAGTAGGTACCTAAATGAATATACTTACTTATACTCATAGCTTGTAACAAAGAATTTCCCCGAATACTTTATTAAGATAAGCGGCAAGGTTCTCGAGAAAAGTTTGTTATACAATGTAGGGATTCGTTAAGTCCTAGAAGTATTATTTGAATAAAAAAAGGAAGATCCTTAACGGTATTTGTTGAAAAGGGTCAGATTTAGTTTTCTTATAACAATGATAAAGACGATACGTGCCTCACAATCTATCTAAATGTAGAACTTCCAATAGGAGTTTTCCTATATAAATAGGACCCTTCTAAATATATATGTCGTAACCCCAGCAAAAACACAAGATAATAACAAAAATATTTACCGAAGCTCAAAGGGAATAAAAAGATGTCCCTTAATGCGGACCCAGATGTATTCGACCTATTATTTGTTTCCCCAGAAATGTTACCTTCCTAAAGAAATATGAATGCAAATACTACTTTGCTGAGCGGAAAGGGCATTTTGCTGGCATGATTTGCTTTGCCTCTATCCAATATATAAATACCCGAGGGACCAATATATGGAAAAGAAAAAGAAACATTTGCGGCGTGGGGTTGATGATTATCTTTATTTGTATTTGAAGCCATTTGAAGTGTAAGAGTTCTTAAAAGTTTGTGTAGGTATTGTATAGAAAAATATCAATTTTTATCAACTCTTTTTGCCGTGTGGTGACGGCAGATCAGACTACAGTTGTCACCACCCCACCTTTTCTCTCGGGTGTCGAACGAGACGACTAATGGTCCTCTGTACTACTACTGCAATCACAAATCTGCCTGCCCAGCGTGGTGATTACGGGCAAGTCCAGCTGTGAACTGTTATAGGCTATTAATGAAAAATAAAATAATGTATCAAATATAAATACGACGGTATTCAAAAAACTAGAATGTTGGCAAGCGTTTTAAAGAGCGAATTAGAAACGGAAAGTTACGGCGTATCAAATGAGACATGAGTCAGTCCAGCGTACGTTACAGTCTCATATTAACCACGTCACAGATTACGCCACGATCGTAAAATTCGTCCGTCCATTGAGCAAAACAATAAAACGCGATTTGGATCAAACGGTGTCACTAGCCCGGCAAGTTCAAGTGCGCTATTAAGTTGCACAACGGGCAATAAACGGTTGAAATAAAAACGTAAATATTCACTCGTCGTAAAGGCGGTAACATTTATAATAATAGCGTGTGCTCGCAGTTTTATACGAGACGGTTATTTTTATAGGCATCGGTTGGCTCGTAAAAGCAGTAGACTAGAGGCAGACGGGTTTTATGGTGTGAGGCATCGGTGACGGATCGGCCAGGTGATGAGATGCGGTTATGACCTCGGATTGAAACGTAGTGCAGCAACAATACAAGGACATCGGGGGGTGCTCCGAGTGTGGCCAACGCACCGATCCTCGCATATCTAAACATCATTGCTCGTATGTCGGACACGTTCAAGGTTCCCATTTACGTAATTTGTTAATCTTGACGAGTATTCGTGCAGGTGAATATTTATATAGCGTTGTGAGTGAAATTTTACTGACTCTATGCGTCTTTGTTACAGATTCGAGGACTTTGGTTGACCAGGGCACCATGTGTTTAAGGTAATTAATAAATTATTAACCTTCAAATACACCTTAGGCAGATGTTTTAAATTGGTACATATTAGGTGGTTAATATGTTAATTAATTGAAAATAAGTTTAGTTCTCAGTGAATGTTATGGGTGTAAATTTTTATGGATCTGCCTACATGTATTTTATGTAGGTTTGATTGCTTATATAATTTTACATAAGGCAGTACACAGGTATGCTTACCTACCTACTATGTCCCAAGGTTTGCTTAAACATTAGGCACTAGCTATGAAATAGATACCTTACTTGCTTTTGATTAACTTAATAATGGCAAAGATTCTTGTAGTTGCTGTTTCTGCTTCCAAATGCAATACATATCTCTTGGTTTGAGAAGTGTTCCGAAAATATTAACTGCTGAGTTTATACCTACAATCTTATTCTTAGGTGTGCATTCTAGAAGTAGAGTAAATAAGATTATTCAAAGGTAAGTTAGGCATTCGTCGTTACCTACTGATTACAAAGAATATTTATAACAGTCGTACTTATGATTTTTTTATTAATTCTACTCTGATTTAAATACCTAGATACTTACTATGTATTTTTAGGTTGATGAATGGTAAAATACCTGTGGCCATAATAAAAACGTAGACAATGTTGGGCAATTCGACTTTTTTCCTAAAAACAAATTTTTTATTCAAAAGAAAACGTTTGAGCATTCTTGCGAAGTGTCATTCATCATTACTCACAGGCCCTGATGGGTCGTTCGCCTGCGGCTTCTGTCCCTTATTATATTTTCGTTGACATCTGTTCCAGTTGGTACAGACAAGATGCTGCTAAATGGATTGCTCTTATTTAATCGAGACATTTCTTTAAATTCTCCGCATTTCGTGGCTAATTATAAATCCATTTGCTTAAGCTAACTATAATGAAACTTTTCAGATATGATGTCACAAGTAATCTATAAACTTTGCAATACATCAATGGGGTTTGTTTAAACTATAGTATCTTTTTTCTATTCATAATAATTTACAATCGGGGTAATAGTAAAAGTTAGATACTAGGAGCTCATACTAAACGAAGATATCAAAACAGTGCGTTATAGAAATTGCACTACTTGTAAGACATTTTATTCATTGTTATCTAACATGCATAGAATTATTAAGGTTAATAAATTAACAGATTAATGATTATATTATTAGGTAGATATTAGGCCCGGCTTACATATAGGTTACCTACGGAGCCAGGAGACAAGACACAGACGCAAGTGAAAGTGATACTAAGTATTACTTAAAGTCAGGCGACTTTTGTAGGTACCCAGGCCTTATGACCTTATCATATTTTATGAACGTTTTACGCACTTGTAGCGAAGCGAAGAGAGTCACCGGCGCTTATATTTTGAGTCGCTGAGGGACAGAGTTGCCAGTTACTAGTCGTTAGTATGTAGTGTCCCTTATTTATAAACATAACCACTAAAAGTTATAGGTGGTAATCCTTGTTAACAACTTAATAAAATAACCGAAATATACTTTAAAAATACAAAAGAGCTATAAAAACAAGTCGTGACTGATGCAATCTCAGGCCTGATGGAGTGTGAAAGCATCAATTCGTAATTGCAAACAATATTTTTGAAGGTTGCTCGGCCGACAGCTTTTTATCACGCTATGTTTGACCGCTTGAGTGGGCATGTAACTATTACGAACTTATATAGATATTAGGCTAGGTTTATACAGAGAAAATTGGACGCGTGTGATGTTCTGCAACGTTTCATGTGTCCTCAAACATAGTCCATAGTCTTGTTTTTACAAAAAATTGGCCGGCTTCTGTGCTTGCCTAGGGTATATATGGGGGTTAACGAGATCAAGATGGCGAGTGCTGAGAAATCTAATTTATTTTGTGCTCTTTAGATCGAAAGAGTGCTTTATTAGTTATATGGAAGTTCCAATCTCATATACAGGTAGCTAAGGAACATTCGTGCTTATCACGATGGACAACATATCTATCATCTGGAATTTGGAATTTTTATATCTACTTATTATTTGCTATACTTGCTACTTCTATATAAGCTATCACGCGCTAAGAGCTTATTTGTAGTCTCATAAAAAAAATATTAAAAAAGCTATATAAACCGCACCTTACAATTGAACAGACACGCTCATATAGATTATAGATATTCAATTTTATGAAATAACTTTATTATTGTTAATTGTATGAAGTCGAAGGTATAAGCGGTAAACTAATAGGTAATTATTCTCGGTTGTAAAATGTGACTCACCAATAAACCAATCAAGTGGAAAAATAACGATTTATAAAACAGGCAGTAGGTACTTACACGCATCGGCAGTTCTCTGTCTGATAGGCTTAGGTATATTGCTAAGAATAGCATATGTCTGGGAATAAGCATTATGTCTCGCATCAACTCATCTGCGTTAACTGACCAAACATATATGCACCACAACACAGATCTTCCGAAACACGTTCTCTGCACATTTACTGCTCCTG
This sequence comes from Pararge aegeria, assembly GCF_905163445.1. Lineage (NCBI taxonomy): Eukaryota > Metazoa > Arthropoda > Insecta > Lepidoptera > Nymphalidae > Pararge > Pararge aegeria. The sequence continues at coordinate 12,146,758 of NC_053189.1, forward strand.
CGAATATTTAGATAACAATTATACTCGACCGAAAAATATAGATATAATTTTTAAAGCAGGCTCCCGCTTTAAATTTGATTCCAGATTTTCTTATTATTATTTAGCATTTTTTAAGTATTTCTTAATTTAAGCAATTTAAATATCACTTGCTTTAACGGTGAAGAAAGACATCGTGAGGAAACCTGCATGCCTGAGAGTTTTCAATAATGTTCTCAACGGCGTGTGAAGTCTACCAATCCGCACTGGGATAGCGTGGTATACCTACTAACGTCTGAAACCCTTCTCTTTGTGAGAGGAGACCCGTGTCTTGTAGTGGGCCGGTAATGGGTTGATGGTTTTGATAAAATACTTGTAGCATGAATATTAAACGTCAGAGCCTCATTAATAAAGGCATAACGCTGGACTCGTTGTGCCACACTTCAACTGTCACTAAATGTAAGAGAGAGGTAACATTTCTGACGTTATGTCACGTTTATTTACAAAGCTTTCACTATGCTGTTATTCTACCGCATCGTTTACCGAGATTTTTTTTTGAGAATTTCGATACCTTTGGGTATAACTACTCCCTAACAGGTAAACCCGCTACTATCTTAGACTGCATCATCTCTTACCACCAGGTGAGATTGCAGTCGAGGGCTAACTTAGCTAAAATAAATAAGCGTAAAAGGGACCTACTTATAAATAACCATCATGCTTACAAACTTTGTTCAAACAGACACTTGCGTGCCAAGAGATGCTTGAAAGATTACCGGTACTCTATCTACAACGTTGTCACACAAATCCAAAACACCACGTTCAACTACGAACTCACGCACATTGATTTAAATGGGTATTCGTACCCCATTTTTAGGTAGGTTAGGTACGTACACTTGGATAGAAGAATATTTTAATCCAGTTAACGAAATTTAAATAAACTGTTTACTTACCTGCATATGTCATTTGTTCATATGCATGGTGCACTAAAGAGGAAATGCGTAGGCTAATTTCATTATGCTTTCAGCATTAGATTTGTGTTAATTTTGCGGGTGACAGTAAAGATATGGTATTGTTAACAGTCATCATCATATCAACGCATTACTAGCCCACTACTGGGAACGGGTCTCCTCCAACAATGAGAAGGGGTTAAGGCCGTAATCCACCATGCTGACCCAGTGTGAATTGGTGGACTCCACACGTGAGATTTCCCACATGGTGGCATGCATGCATGTTTGCCTTCACCGTTCAAGCAAGTTATATTTCATTAATTAAATACATTAGATATTTGGAGCGAATATATAAACAGTCATTGTCTAGATTAAGTGGGGTGGATATTATTTATTGATTCTCTTTTCATTCAAATTTAGATTTTCATTAACTATTTTTCAATTTCAATTTTTTTTACTTTCGGTACACTTCTGAGTATGTTTCAAACCTCTTTTAGTGAACAAGATCAGTCCGTTTACGTAACGTTTTGGCATGATATTAAGTTACGCTTAACTTTGTCTTCACCTGAAAGTAAGTGCCTACCTAATAAAGCAGCCTATGCTGTGGAAGCGCGCAGCTGCAAAGAGTATCAGAATCCATTAAACCACCTCTTTTTTGTAGTCTAGGTACACCTACCTACGTATGGCTAAATTACTGGGCGTTACACTTTTGCCGATGCATTGGTGACACCACAATCCTTAATACTAACACCATTTTGTAAATTATAGGGAGAAACGAACCCAGGTCCCAGACTAAGACAAAAAAAAACAAAGATCCCTATATCTACATATGTTCAAATAAAAAGCAGGTAGACCTGTATGATGTGGTAAAGAATGTGACTGTTAGCGATATAAAAATCTGAGAAGGGTATAAGTTCCGTTTGTTACTATCTGTAGGTAGGTACATATAGGTTCCTTTCCTTTCCGATAAACCTGAACATGAGCAGGCTTCTTGACAAGTTCGCAGGCGGTGTTTTTATAGCTGCTTTAATGTAACAATATTATTACACTCAAGAAAATATTATTTGATTTTATGAGGTTTGAAGCTTATATTAAGCTGGAAGTGTAGAATGAAGGTCCATTCTAACTGAGCTTCTGAGGTAGGTAGTTATTTGTAGATGCCTACTTATTTTAGATATTTCAGACTTGTTATTGGTAGTACCTACCTGCTGTATTATCCGCTCATTAGGTATGGTTTTATTGCAATCGGGCATCAATTAGGCAAGCGTGTTAAACAAATTATTGTAAACAGTTCCCATGGGTAAATTGCTGTCTCTACCATAACTATTTTATCCCCATATATTGCTTTTTATTATCCCCAAATTAAAAAGTTAATGAAATTGCATCAGCTACTCTTATACCTACCTAGATCAGCTGATGTTATTACTCAATACTTAGGTATGTAGGTACTATATCTTAAAATTGCATGAAAAATAAAACGGTTTTCAACGAAATTGTGGTCTTTTTACGCGAGAGCTTACATTGCCCTTTAAAGTTCGATCCGACATTACACCTTTTGGTAATAAAGTTTATTACTAGCTAATGCTACCATACTAAAATTATATATGTGGGTCCATACTTGTATAAAATTTTAAAATAGACCCTAGAACCAGAATCCAAGTCAAGATGAATCAAAAAGGGTCCAAACTCTTACAGAGTTCTTATGACCACCTTCCTCAACCCACAAAAGAACACCATAAAGCATAATTTTATAATGATAATATATATTATATAGGTATATACCTATATAATATTATTCAATCCGATTTACATGAGCATTCTAAATTGCAACTCAATCGGAAGCCTGGAAAGCGTCATATTTGATTACAGACTCTGGGATACATGACACTATATTAAAAGTTTATAAAAAGTAATTTAATACAATAGTGTTAAAGTGCAAAAGTTTATCACTTAATTTGAGCTTTAAAAACAACCTGACCGTACAAATTTACTTCTCTAGGTTAGATTTTAATAGTCTCGAAATCGCGGGCATCTGCTATTTAGATAGATATATGGCGTATTAAAAATCGCATAAAAAATTAAACGGCATTTAACGAGTTTAATGTGCTAGTAATTTAATGCGCGGCACGCGACGCTCGTAAACCACCGGTCACCTGTTTTGTTGTTATATAAAAAGTGCATTTATGACAACGACGCTGCTGTTGAGGTAGGTTCTTGTTGTTTTATGGCTGCTTACTAAGTTAACGATTTATCATCATCAGGCGAAGGTCTCTTCACTCGTGAGAGATTTATTAAGAGCTCACTACCACTGGTCCAAAGCCGGTTCGCTTTTTGTAATAGTCTATTTTTTTTGTAATTAAATAAATAGCGAGAAAAAGAGCAAGCGGGTCACCTGATAAGTAAATACGGCCGCCCATGAACATTAACAGCATTAGAGGAACCGCCATTGTGTTGCAGGCATTTGAGACACTGCTTTATCCGCTCCTTAAATAATCCTATATTTAACTCAAGTGGAAACACTGCGGATGGAAGATATTATCAACATAAACATACGAAGCCTATTTTGACACCTACGGTCACCTGTTCAAGAAGCGCTGGACTCTCCTGTTCAAGAAGCGCTGGTCGCTTCTCTCGCCATAGCACCATCAACGACATCATCCGACGATCTCTTGCTACCGCTCACGTACCAGCTGTATTAGTTACCTATCGGTTTGGCGCGGAGCGATGGCAAGAGACCTGATGGTATGACGCTCATACCTTGGAGGCTGGGAAGGTCACTTGTGTGGGATGCAACTTGTGTCGATACCCTAGCTGCATCACACATCCAGGCCACCTCGTCAATGGTGGGTGCAGCTGCTACCAGTGCCGAGTAGGCCAAGAGGCGTCAATATGAAAACCTGGATAGCAGCTTCATGCTAGTGCCTTTTGGAGTAGAGACTTAGGGACCGTGGGGTCCGGAGGCACGAGCTTTTTTCAAAGAACTATCGAAAAGGGTTATCGAGTCTACCGGTGATCCTATAGCGGGCAGTTAGCTTGGCCAACGAATTAGTTTGGCCATCCAAAGGGGCAATGCTGCCAGCATCTTAGGAACTGTACCTCGATGCGGTGGTTTCAAAGACGTATTAGATTATATTTCGTTTTAAATAGTTTATTTTAGGTGATATTTATAAAATAAAGTCTCATAATATATTAAATCATTTGTAGTATAATATATTATTATTCCAGTGCTGGGTAACTCAGAGCTGGTATCTACCTATCAATTGTAAATCTTAAATTCCACTAGGTATTTAGCATCATCACCTCAACCGATTGAAGTCCACTGGACATAGGTCTTTTGTAGAGAGTTCCCAAATGCACGGTCCTGGGCAGCTTGTTTGCAGCTGCTCCCAATATTGATATAAGAACCTAGTTATTTATGACTCTAGCAATGTAGAGTCAACATGCAAAACTTCTTTTATTCCCAAAACTAATCTTAATTCAACAATCATGTAACAAAAGAAGGCTTTATTCAGTTCTATTTAGGAGTATCTAAATTTAGTTAATAGCAAAAATGTCAATAGAGCTTCTAAATATTCCTTAAGATGCCAAATCACAGATCCCAATAATTAGCGTTATTATAAATGATGAATAAGCCTACTTATTATACATACAATCCCATTTGGCATATATCTCACCGAAAATATTGGAACGATAGCAAAACTCAGCAGTTTTCTTAAAATACACGCAGCTCCAACCCATGACGCCATGATTCATAGCTGAAATGAGTGCATACGTCAGGAATATAAAGGAGGATCTTATCCGAAACCCCGCCTTGAATATTATGGCCGACGGTTCTGAAACAATTTCCCGTTTCCTATTGGCGCAATCTGCAAAATTTCACACACATGCATTCATCTTCGCCAATCAGCGCACAGATGACATAAGAAATCTTGTCTGAAAGATAAACTTTGGTGTATACCTTTCGCATTCATTTTGCTATGGAGTGAAAAGGAAAAAGATAGTGTTTGAATGTAGGTATGAACCTATGCCGCTGTTTGATTCGACTGTATATAGATGGCGCTTATTGAGTATAAGTTCCGCCATCTTCAACTAGGTGGCGGTAGTAGCAATTCGCATAAAAGCTACCATGGCGGAGTAGAGTTAAAGAATTATCTTTAAAATAGCAATTCCTTTGCTGATAACGAAATAAAGTCACTTAAAAAATAAATCCACTAAATTTCTAGTAATTTAATATTAAATTTTAATATTACTACAAAAGTCGATATGATCATTCGACCTTCCTAGACAATGTCAATGAGTAATTAGTTTATGCAAATAAACCTACCTTACCTTAATGTACCTACCTTTACGTATAAGTGCCTGAGTAGGTAGGTAATTTTAAAGGACTCGAGAAATTTGGAGAGGGTAGACACCCATTTGATAAGAGCAAAATTATGCTCTTATTTTTATTTAAACATAAAAATTATAAATTTTTTCTTTAAACATAAAAACAAAACTTTACCTGCCAGCTGGAGTATGGGTTGTTGCATAACTGTGTAATTTATACGAAAAATGAAACTTGAAAATTTGATAACTGACCTAATTTTATATTTTTTTCCTAATCAATATTCGACTACATGTATGAGTAGGTATGTAGGTATACCTATTCCTATACATCTTATTGGAACGAAAGAAAAATATAATATTTCTTATTAGAACAGATACCTACCTACAGAATACAAAAATATGTAATAATACTTCGTAAGATATATATAGAAAAATACTTTAGTTTATTAGCCTATATTAAGGAATAAACGACATAAAAAACTACCTCATTGTATCGGCTATTATCATCCACAAGAGTCACTTTAAAAAATAAATCATCCTAAGCTTATTTATTTCTACTGCTAGGAAAAGGCTGCCTCTTACACAGGAGACAAGGTTTTAGATAATTAACCCATCACGCTGCTCCAAGGTGGTTTGGCGGGCTATCATATCATTTTTATATAAATTCATTCATGTTAACTACTACGCTAAATCGCAAGGTAACGTACTTACCTAAGAAAGTGCCTACTTTACCCTAATGAGTATATAGCTTTCTTAAGAGAGAGGCGGTTCGTGATGTTCTTAGCAATATTAGTTCATTGTTCTTACAGTACCTACGTAGCTTCTTACTTACCTATAAATTACCTCCCTAAGTTTTACTATCTCGTGTCTTATGGTTTAGTCACTTATCTAGATGAGCACCTCCCTATATAATTCTCATTATGAAACATAATATACCAGCAATGGAATGGAAATTACCTATGTAGGTTAGTAAGGTACTTTAACATCTGTTTTAGATACTTAGTAATTAATAAAATCGTTTACCGATCCTTGTAGCTAGAGAAATGTTGGTTGAATCCTAACGTTTTTTTTCAACCTAAATAATGAAGAAAAAATGAAAGCGGTAGGTTGGTATAAGGCAAAGGAAAAGAATTTTACTATTTATTAGTTGAGGTTCTTGATCTTTTTTGCCTTATATACTATATTGCCTAATATAGGCTTCATGTGATTCATTATCCTCAACCCACTACCGGGCACGGGTGAATGAGAAGTGTGTAGGCTGTAGTCTACCATGCTTGCCAAATACGGATTGGTAGACTGCCCACGCCGTTGAGAACGTTATGGTGAAAACTCAGGCATGCAGGTTTTCTCACGATGTTTTCCTTCACCGTTTAAAGCAAGTGATATTTAAAAACGCACATAACTCCGAAATGATACTGGTGCGTGCCGGGCTCGAACTCGGCCTCCACGAAAGGAAAGCCGTGCTTTACCCACTAGACTATCACGGCTTCTAGTTAGGTAATAGTAACTATTTATTTTTGGAAAAGGGAATTCTCGGTATAATCTGCATTTCGAACTGGTGGTAGAGTCACTACAAACAGACAGACTTGACGTTTTAAAAGTACTTATATTAGGCCTACTTGAAATAAATGAATTTTGAATATTGAATTTTGAATTTTTTTTAATTTTATTTATTTATTTATTGTGTAAAAGTATAATATTATTATATCCTATATACTGTAGATGCTTAATCAATGATTTGCATAAGTTGAATTACCCAGAATAATCCTATAATGAAGGTTACATTGTAAATGTACATAAATACATTTTAAAAGTGTTTTTAACGAATACTTGTGCGTGAACTATAATACCAAACGTACCAAAATATGCAGTTATTGTAACCATTTTAATAATATAAAACACTTTAAGCTCAATAATGTGAATATAGTTCTCCAATATCAACACAGTTTAAAGCCAAATTGGATGTTAAAAATAACAATGTTATTAACATTTAATTTAAACCAGTGAACTTTGTATTTAAACAGTGAACTAGTAGATGGAATATTATGAGTTGGTACGTACCTATTTAGGTTTTTTATTCTTCACTGACACTGAACTATGAATGGTGAATTTTATTATTTTTAGCCTATAGACTGATTCACAGCTGGTCGCAGGCCGCCTCTCTTATCAAACAAAGGGATATAAATACAATATTTTTAAGCAAGCGTTAGCCTGGTTTGATGAAAGGCTGCATCTATACTTACAAACCACCCTTAGCAAACCGTTACGGTGCCGCATACAAACCTATTAATGATAGAGTTCAATAAACTGCTACACCAAACCTATCCAGAGTTGATAATAATTACAAGTTACTAGCATTGTAATCATACGCTGCCTATTAAGATCCCACTGCAGAGCAAAGGCATGGTTTCTCATAGGAATGACGGTTTTAGAGCATATACCCACCACGCTGCTACAATGCGGGTTGGTGGACTTAACCATAACCATCGTCATTTATAATACATAATAAATAACATCATGTCAAATAAGCGTTAACTAGAGTATTTTAATAATAAATAAAATTATGAAAAATATACACACATTGCCATCTAGCCCTAAAGTAAGCTGAGCTTGTGTTATGGGTACTAAGATGACTGATGAATATTTTCATGAATAGGTAATATACATAAAATACTTATAATGTACATATAAACACCCAGACACTGAAAAACATTCATGTTCATCACACAAACATTTTCCAGTTTTGGGAATCGAACCCACGGCCTTGGACTCAGAAAGCAGGGTCGCTGCCCACTGCGCCAATCGGTCGCCAAACCATACAGCTATAAAAAAACCTATGTAAGTATACAACTTTTGTAGCTATACGGTTTCAATCTATATTCTGATATTAGCTAAAGATATTTTTTATTTAGTGCGCAATAATATCACAAAGAGCACGTTAGTCCATCCTACTAAATTAGACATCAATTATAGCAGCTACT